>NC_044053.1:1608238-1860738 GCF_902167405.1 Gadus morhua
TGAGTTGTATTATGTTGTATGGCATCATATTGTGTTGAGTTGAGTTGAGTTGTGTTGTGTTGTGTTGCATCATGTTGCGTTGTTTAGAGTTGTGTTGTGAGTGTTGTTGAGTTTTGGGGTGTGTGTGTGCTGCCCCCTGCAGGACAACTGTGTGAAAACGCCCAACTCGGGGCAAGAGGACGCGGACGGGGACGGGATAGGAGACCAGTGTGACGAGGACGCGGACGGGGACGGCATCAAGAACGTAGAGGTGAGGGATAGAGGGAGGGAGGGACGGAGAGGGAGGGAGGGAGAGGGAGGGGGGTGAGGGAGGGCGAGAGAGAGAGAGAGAGAGAGAGAGAGAGAGAGAGAGAGAGAGAGAGAGAGAGAGAGAGAGAGAGAGAGGGAGAGAGAGAGTTTGATAACACCTCGGTACGCCTTGGATCATCGAATCGGGCAGAGAACCAGAAACGGGCTCCTTCGGCCCTGCCCACTAACGCTCTCTGTCCTCCTCTCCTCCTCTTCCTCCCACTTCCTCCTCCTCCTCCTCCCCCCTCCTCCTCCTCCTCCTTCCCCTCCTCCTCCCCCTCCTCCTCCTCCTCTCTCCTCTCCCTCTCCCCCTCCTCCCCCTCCGCCCCCTCCAGGATAACTGCCGTCTGGTTCCTAACCGGGACCAGCAGAACTCGGACACGGACTCGTTTGGCGACGCCTGTGACAACTGCCCCAACGTCCCCAACATGGACCAGAGGGACACCGACGCCAACGGGAAGGGCGACGCCTGCGACAACGACATTGACGGAGACGGTGAGGGGGGAGGGGGGGGAGGGAGGGAGGGGAGAGGGGGAGAGAGAGAGGAGGGGCGAGAGAGAGAGGGGGGGGGGAGATAGAGAGCGAGGGGAGAGAGGGGGTGAGGGGAGAGATGTTCAAGAGAAGTGTCCTGACCCCCCTATGGTGTGTGCGTGTGTGTTTATCTGTGTGCGTGTGCTTGTGTGTGTGTGTTTGTGTGTGTGCATGTTTGTGTGTGCGTGTGCGTGTGTGTGCGTGTGTGTATCAGGTATCCCCAACGTTCTGGATAACTGTCCCCGGGTCCCCAACCCGATGCAGACGGACCGTGACCGGGACGGGGTCGGGGACGCCTGCGACAGCTGCCCCGAGCTCAGCAACCCCACACAGGTACACACACACTCACACGCACGCACGCACACGCGCACGCACGCGCACACGCACACTCACGCACACACATACAGTAGTAACATACATGAGTACATTATATTTATAATGTATATCTATTTATATTCATTGTAATTCCTGATTTTAATATCATGTTTCCTGATTACAGACGGATGAAGACAACGACCTGGTGGGAGACGTGTGTGACACCAACCAGGACACGTAGGGGACACACAATAACACACACACACTAAGATACGCCGTCTACATGTCTGTCTCTAACTGTTCGTCCATCTCTGGGTGTGTGTTTATCTGCGTGTGTGTGTGTGTGTGTGTGTGTGTGTGTGTGTGTGTGTGTGTGTGTGTGTGTGTGTGTACCTGTGTGTGTGTGTGTGTAGGGACGGAGACGGCCTCCAGGACACCCGGGACAACTGTCCAGACATGCCCAACAGCTCCCAGCTCGACTCGGACAACGACGGCCTCGGCGACGACTGTGACCATGACGACGACAACGACGGGGTCGCCGACGACAACGACAACTGCCGACTCATCGTCAACCCCAACCAGAAGGACTCAGACAGTGCGGTCACATGACCTCCTTTACACCTGATGACACCTGGTTCACTCATTAAGAACTAACAACACACCTCATCCTCATCATATCCTCACCTTCATCACATCCTCATCCTCATCATATCCTCACCTTCATCACATCCTCATCTTCATCATATCCTCACCTTCATCATATCCTTACCTTCATCACATCCTCATCCTCATCATATCCTCACCTTCATCACATCCTCACCTTGATCATATCCTCACCTTCATCACATCCTCATCCTCATCATATCCTCACCTTCATCACATCCTCACCTTCATCACATCCTCATCCTCATCATATCCTCACCTTCATCATATCCTCACCTTCATCATATCCTCATCCTCATCATATCCTCACCTTCATCACATCCTCATCTTCATCTTTTCCTAGTCAATTTTAACGTTTTTGCTTATTTTTCAGGCGATTAGATAGAAAATGAGTTTTCAATCAGCTGATTTCAATCAGCTGAAGTTGCGAGCGGTAACAGAGGGTTACCGTGACAACCTGTCACCAGCTTCATTAATAAAGACCCCCTTCATTTATAAAGACCACTCTCATTCATGAAGACCCCCTAATCTATAAAGACCCCCTTCATTCATAAAGACCCCTTAATCTATAAAGACCCCTCAATCTATAAAGACCCCCTTCATTCATAAAGACCCCTTAATCTATAAAGACCCCTTAATCTATAAAGACCCCTTAATCTATAAAGACCCCTTAATCTATAAAGACCCCCTTCATTCATAAAGACCCCTTAATCTATAAAGACCCCTTAATCTATAAAGACCCCCTTCATTCATAAAGACCCCTTAATCTATAAAGACCCCCTTCATTCATAAAGACCCCTTAATCTATAAAGACCCCCTTAATCTATAAAGACCCCTTAATCTATAAAGACCCCCTTCATTCATAAAGACCCCTTAATCTATAAAGACCCCCTTCATTCATAAAGACCCCTTAATCTATAAAGACCCCCTTAATCTATAAAGACCCCTTAATCTATAAAGACCATTCTCATTCATAAAGACCCCTTAATCTATAAAGACCCCTCAATCTATAAAGACCCCCTTCATTCATAAAGACCCCTTAATCTATAAAGACCCCTTAATCTATAAAGACCCCTTAATCTATAAAGACCCCTTAATCTATAAAGACCCCCTTCATTCATAAAGACCCCTTAATCTATAAAGACCCCTTAATCTATAAAGACCCCCTTCATTCATAAAGACCCCTTAATCTATAAAGACCCCCTTCATTCATAAAGACCCCTTAATCTATAAAGACCCCCTTAATCTATAAAGACCCCTTAATCTATAAAGACCCCCTTCATTCATAAAGACCCCTTAATCTATAAAGACCCCCTTCATTCATAAAGACCCCTTAATCTATAAAGACCCCCTTAATCTATAAAGACCCCTTAATCTATAAAGACCCCCTTCATTCATAAAGACCCCTTAATCTATAAAGACCCCTTAATCTATAAAGACCCCCTTCATTCATAAAGACCCCTTAATCTATAAAGACCCCCTTCATTCATAAAGACCCCTTAATCTATAAAGACCCCCTTAATCTATAAAGACCCCTTAATCTATAAAGACCCCCTTCATTCATAAAGACCCCTTAATCTATAAAGACCCCCTTAATCTATAAAGACCCCTTAATCTATAAAGACCATTCTCATTCATAAAGACCAACTCATTCATTCAATTCTCTTTTTTCTCTCCCTCCCTCCCATCCCGTCCCTCCCTCCCCCCTCTCCCCCCTCTCCCCCCTCTCCCCCCTCTCCCCCCTCTCCCCCCTCTCCCCCCCCTCCCCCCTCTCCCCCCTCTCCCCCCTCTCCCCCCTCTCCCCCCTCTCCCCCCTCTCCCCCCTCTCCCCCCTCTCCCCCCTCTCCCCCCCTCCCCCCTCTCCCCCCTCTCCCCCCTCTCCCCCTCTCCCTCCCACCCCCCAGCTGACGGTGTGGGGGACGTGTGTGAGAGGGACTTCGACAACGACTCAGTCCTGGATCTGTACGACGCCTGCCCCGAGAGTGCGGAGGTCACGCTGACCGACTTCAGGGCCTATCAGACGGTCATCCTGGACCCCGAGGGCGACGCCCAGATTGACCCCAACTGGGTAGTGCTCAACCAGGTGACCTTTGACCCCTTTGGATAGGATAAGGTCAGTTCAGACTTCATTGATCCCAGACGTGAAATTCAGGAGCACAGCAGCAAACAACGGACAGCAGTAGAAAATAAGGTTGAAAATAGCAAACGATGAATACAAAACTGTCCCCAAATAAGTCTCTAAACATAACTAGAGAAGGAGAAACTAAGGAGACATGAGTGGGGGGGTTGCTGTGACGACAACAGGACTCTTAAAGCAGACATCAGAGGTCTCCCGTTCAACGATAGTCGTGGGATGAAGTCTGGGCATCCTGGGGTCTCAAGGATGATCCCTTCTGCAGTAAAGTGTGTGTTCTGTGTGTGGTGTTTCACAGTCTGTAGTAAAGTGTGTGTTCTGTGAGTGGTGTTTCACAGTCTGCAGTAAGGTGTGTGTTCTGTGTGTGGTGTTTCAGTCTGCAGTAAGGTGTGTGTTCTGTGTGTGGTGTTTCACAGTCTGCAGTAAGGTGTGTGTTCTGTGTGTGGTGTTTCACAGTCTGCAGTAAGGTGTGTGTTCTGTGAGTGGTGTTTCACAGTCTGCAGTAAGGTGTGTGTTCTGTGAGTGGTGTTTCACAGTCTGCAGTAAGGTGTGTGTTCTGTGTGTGGTGTTTCACAGTCTGCAGTAAGGTGTGTGTTCTGTGTGGTGTTTCACAGTCTGCAGTAAGGTGTGTGTTCTGTGTGTGGTGTTTCACAGTCTGCAGTAAGGTGTGTGTTCTGTGTGTGGTGTTTCACAGTCTGCAGTAAGGTGTGTGTTCTGTGTGTGGTGTTTCAGTCTGCAGTAAGGTGTGTGTTCTGTGAGTGGTGTTTCACTCTCCTGTCGCCTCCACTCTTAGGGAATGGAGATCGTTCAGACCATGAACAGCGACCCCGGCCTGGCTGTCGGTGAGTCCTCCCCGCTCCAGTCCAGCTGCACTCGGGGCCTGGCGTCACTGTGGGGTCAGGTGTTGCTGTTGAGTCACTAAGGGAGCACGTCTAGGATGTAGACGTCTGGGGGTACAGGGAGTAGAACCCTAGAACCTTTGGACTGGGGTCCGGCTTTACCCAGTACCCAGATATCCTCGTCATCCCAGCCTGGTTGTTGGTCAAACCTCAACATGGCCGGAACAGCCATGTTCACATCCAGGGCGTTTAGCAGACGCTTTTATCCATAGTGACTTACAATATATTTTTTGTCAGAAGAAAGAGACCAAAAACATATCGCTGTCGGTACAGTGAGGATGTTCATAGAACCAGGTGCCAAGCACTAACAATCACTAGGTTAACCCATTCGCCATACACAACAGAGATAGCTAGGATAGCTTAATTTCAGCGCAATTCCCTACTCTCACCATGATGGGTTCGAATGTCATGGACAATAAAGTGAGAATGAACACATTCTGTAAGTGTTTAGAATCCTAATTCAAAAGGAACCTCCCATCTGTGAACATGGGGCTTTGACTGTTGGGCTTTCCGCTCTACGGTGTTTTGGGGAGTTGATCCATAACGGGGGGCTCTTTCTACCCTAACCTGACGCACCCCCAGGCTACACAGCGTTCAACGGCGTGGACTTCGAGGGGACCTTCCACGTCAACACGGCCACGGACGACGACTACGCTGGCTTCATCTTCGGCTACCAGGACTCCTCCTCCTTCTACGTGGTGATGTGGAAGCAGAGCGAGCAGACCTACTGGCAGAGCACGCCCTTCAAGGCCAACGCCCTGCCCGCCCTGCAGCTCAAGGTACGCTAGCCCCTCAGCTCGCCGCTAGCCTCTTAGCTCGCGGCTAGCCCGCCCTGCAGCTCAAGGTACGCTAGCCCCTTAGCTCTCTGCTAGCCCCTAAGCTAGGCGCTAGCCCCTTAGCTAGCTGCTAGCTCGCCCTGCAGCTCAAGGTACACTAGCCCCTAAGCTAGCCGCCCTGTATGCATTATCTTTCTCCCAAAATTGTTTGTGCCGGTGAAGGGGGTACTCATCTGAAAGAATATCTTAGAGGGGGTACACTAGTAGAAAAAGTATGAGAACCACTAGACCCCAAAGACTGGACTAGACCCCAAAGACTGGACTGCAACGCAAAGACTAGACCCGAAAGACTGGACTAGACCCCAAAGACTGGACTGCAATGCAAAGACTAGACCCCAAAGACTGGACTAGACCCCAAAGACTGGACCCGACCGCAGAGCCCCGATCCACTTCAGTGTTCAGGTCCAAGGTTCCCAGCCACAGCTCACCTGCCCCGGTCCTTGTGTCCCCAGGCGGTGAAGTCGAGCACGGGTCCAGGGGAGTACCTGAGGAACGCCCTCTGGCACACGGGGGACACCGCCGGTGAGGTCACCCTGCTGTGGAAGGACCCCCGCAACCTGGGGTGGCAGGACAAGACCTCCTACCGCTGGCAGCTCAGCCACCGGCCCCAGGTGGGCTACATACGGTAAGACCCCCGTAGAGAACCAATGGGGGGCCAACATACGGTAAGACCCCCGTAGAGAACCAATGGGGGGCCGACATACGGTAAGACCCCCGTAGAGAACCAATGGGGGGCTACATACGGTAAGACCCCCGTAGAGAACCAATGGGGGGCCCACATACGGTAAGACCCCCGTAGAGAACCAACCCTGGCCGAGAGAGAGAGAGAGAGAGAGAGAGAGAGAGAGAGAGAGAGAGAGAGAGAGAAAGAGAAAGAGAAAGAGAAAGAGAAAGAGAAAGAGAGGGTGAGGCTGAGGCTGTCTGAGGGTCTCTTGAGTCTCTGAGGGTCTCTGTGTTGCAGGGTGAGGCTCTATGAGGGCGCCCAGATGGTGGCGGACTCCGGCGTGGTGATGGACACCTCCATGAGAGGGGGGCGGCTGGGGGTCTTCTGCTTCTCCCAGGAGAACATCATCTGGTCCAACCTCCGCTACCGCTGCAACGGTACTGTCTGTCTGTCTGTCTGTCTGTCTGTCTGTCTGTCTGTCTGTCTGCCTGTCTGTCTGTCTGTCTGTCTGCCTGTCTGTGTCTGTCTGTCTGTCTGTCTGTCTGTCTGTCTGTCTGCCTGTCTGTCTGTCTGTCTGTCTGTCTGTCTGTCTGTGTCTGTCTGTCTGTCTGTCTGTCTGTCTGTCTGTCTGTCTGTCTGTCTGTCTGTCTGTGTCTGCCTGTCTGTCTGTCTGTCTGTCTGTCTGTCTGTCTGTCTGTCTGTCTGTCTTTCCGTCTGTCGTTAGATAGATGAATGAGTGAATAGATCCAATTCATTATTAGTTGAGGAACGATGTGTTTCCTGACAATGATTTACCTGATAAATGAATTTATTCATGAATGAATGAATATGTTAATATGTTGTCCTATCAATTCTGTACCAGATGAAGGAGTGAATACTGAATGGATCCATGTGTTAATACGCTGTGTTACTGATTCTGTACCAGATGAAGGAGTGAATGGATTCATGTATTTATACGTTGTGTTACTGATTGTGCACCAGATGAAGGAGTGAATGGATTCATGTATCAATACGTTGTGTTACTGATTCTGTACCAGATGAAGGAGTGAATGGATTCATGTATCAATACGCTATGTTACTGATACTGTACCATATGAAGGAGTGAATGGATTCATGTGTTAATACGTTGTGTTACTGATTCTGTACCATATGAAGGAGTGAATGGATTCATGTATCAATACGTTGTGTTACTGATTCTGCACCAGATGAAGGAGTGAATGGATTCATGTGTTAATACGTTGTGTTACTGATTCTGTACCAGATGAAGGAGTGAATGGATTCATGTATTAATACGTTTTGTTACTGATTCTGTACCAGATGAAGGAGTGAATGGATTCATGTATCAATACGTTGTGTTACTGATTCTGTACCAGATGAAGGAGTGAATGGATTCATGTATTAATACGTTGTGTTACTGATTCTGCACCAGATGAAGGAGTGAATGGATTCATGCATCAATACGTTGTGTTACTGATTCTGTACCAGATGAAGGAGTGAATGGATTCATGTATCAATACGTTGTGTTACTGATTCTGTACCATATGAAGGAGTGAATGGATTCATGTATCAATACGTTGTGTTACTGATTCTGTACCAGATGAAGGAGTGAATGGATTCATGTATTAGTACGTTGTGTTACTGATTCTGCACCAGATGAAGGAGTGAATGGATTCATGTATCAATACGTTGTGTTACTGATTCTGTACCAGATGAAGGAGTGAATGGATTCATGTATTCATACGTTGTGTTACTGAGTTATGGTGTCTTCCTTTCTCCTAGATACGGTCCCAGAGGACTTCCAGAGTCGCAGGAAAAAGGTTCTCATGCACATCAAGGTGTAACTGAGGACCTGGGATGCGACACGCGGACACACACACACACACACACACACACACACACACACACACACACACACACACACACACACACACACACACACACACACACACACACACACACACACACACACAAATAGCATGAATAAATGTGTACACATAAAAAATGCAAGCAACTGTGTGTGTGTGTGTATGCCCAAGTGTGTATGTTTGTGCGTGTATGTGCCTGCATGTGTGTGTGTGTTTGTGTGTGTATATCTGTGTGTGTATTTGTATGTGTGTGCGTGTGTGTGAGAGTGTTTGTTTGTGTGTGCGTGTGTGTGTGTATGTGTGTGTGATGTATACCTTTACATGTCAGTCCTAAATGCAATCTAAGTAGCACATCCCAAGCTAATCTTCAGCTAACAGCTAACCGATAAGCTTAACGATTCATAGATCAAGTCGAAGTAGGTATGGTATCTTATTTGTCAACAATGCAAGTTGGTGGAAAACATAGTTGTATTTGTATTTGTGTACAGCAGAACGCACGGCCTGTGTTTCACCGCGAAGGTTATGATGATTCCACTTGTTTGTGTTCTCAATTGAAATGATCCTGTTGGAATAAAATACCTTGTTGATCACTTTTCCAAAAATGGTTGTTGTCATGTGTCTCACTGTGGGTCTGCCCGTCTGTCTGCTCGTCTGTCTGTCCGTCTGTCTGTCTGTCTGTCTGCTCTTCTGTCTGTCTGTCTGTCTGTCTGCTCGTCTGTCTGTCTGTCTGTCTGTCTGTCTGTCTGTCTGTCTGTCTGTCTGTCTGTCTGCTCGTCTGTCTGTCTGTCTGTCTGTCTGTCTGTCTGTCTGTCTGTCTGTCTGTCTGCTCGTCTGTCTGTCTGTCTGTCTGTCTGTCTGTCTGTCTGTCTGTCTGTCTGTCTGTCTGCTCGTCTGTCTGTCTGTCTTTCCGTCTGTCGTTAGATAGATGAATGAGTGAATAGATCCAATTCATAATTAGTTGAGGAACGATGTGTTTCCTGACACTGATTTACCTGATAAATGAATTTATTCATGAATGAATGAATATGTTAATATGTTGTCCTGTCTGTCTGCTCGTCTGTCTGTCTGTCTCCTTGTCTGTCTGTCTTTCTTTCTGTCTGTCTTGTTGTCTGTCTGTCTGTCTGTCTGTCTGTCTGTCTGTCTATCTGTCTGTCTGTCTGTCTGTCTGTCTGTCTGTCTGTCTTCCAGTCTACCTGTCTGTGTGTCTGTCTGTGACTGACTGTCTGTCTGTCTGTTTTCCTGCCTGCCTGTCTGCCTGCCTGCCTGTCTCCCTGTCTGTCTGGGGGGGGCTCTGGGGAGGCGTTGGTCAGCAGCGATTTACGGGCGGAGGGCGGGGGTGGCCGGTGGGCCATGAGGTAACGGGTGGAGCCATGAGGTAACGGGTGGAGCCATGAGGTAACGGGTGGAGTCATGAGGTAACGGGTGGAGTCATGAGGTAACGGGTGGAGCCATGAGGTAACGGGTGGAGCCATGAGGTAACGGGTGGAGTCATGAGGTAACGGGTGGAGTCATGAGGTAACGGGTGGAGCCATGAGGTAACGGGTGGAGTCATGAGGTAACGGGTGGAGTCATGAGGTAACGGGTGGAGTCATGAAGTAACGGGTGGAGCCATGAGGTAACGGGTGGAGCCATGAGGTAACGGGTGGAGCCATGAGGTAACGGGTGGAGCCATGAGGTAACGGGTGGAGTCATGAGGTAACGGGTGGAGTCATGAGGTAACGGGTGGAGTCATGAGGTAACGGGTGGAGTCATGAGGTAACGGGTGGAGTCATGAGGTAACGGGTGGAGCCATGAGGTAACGGGTGGAGTCATGAGGTAACGGGTGGAGTCATGAGGTAACGGGTGGAGTCATGAGGTAACGGGTGGAGTCATGAGGTAACGGGTGGAGCCATGAGGTAACGGGTGGAGTCATGAGGTAACGGGTGGAGTCATGAGGCTGTAGTGGGCGGAGCCCGGGGGCGGGCTCTCACACCCATACAGACACACGCACACACACACACACACTCACTCACTCACTCACTCACTCACTCACTCACTCACTCACTCACTCACTCACTCACTCACTCACTCACTCACTCACTCACTCACTCACTCTATCACAGACACACACACATGCACACACACACACATAGATGTATAAATAAATTAATAATAATGATTATTATTATAATCATAACTTTGGTATTAGAATAATAATAACAACAAAGATTATTATTAATAATTATTATTTGGCCTATTTTTTCATAATAATTTATTACAATTATTATTACTATTTAATATATTTAAATAATACTAATAATTAATAATACCTACACTTATTATAATAATTCTTAAAATTAAAATTAATAATAATAATAATAATTATAATAATGTTGATACTTAATTGTAATTAATAATAATAATGATTATTATGTATTATTTATACCTGAGCTCGGCCTGTCGCTCAGGTCACTCGTGTGGCCTCGGTCTCGGTTCTCGCGTCCGGGTGTCCGGGACTAAAATAGCCGGCGGCGGGGCGGGGAGCCCGCAGTTGTCGGGCAGCAGCAGGTGTCGGGTGGTTGATTCAGCCTGACGCCCGGAGACCCACACGGAGGCCCGGCCAGAGGGCTCTAGGCACCAGGCGTCCAGACCCGGGGACCGGACGGGACCCGCACTGCCTCCCGACCCAGACTTTCTCCCAACAAGTGGTCGAAGGTAAAGCAGAATTTTCCTTTTATTAAACATTAATATTGATTCACATGGAGTGGCTCCAGGAGTGATAGAGTCGGACCGGAGCAGTGCGTAGCCGGACTGGTGAAGCCTCTGTGTTCATGTCACCATAAGGCTTTATTAACATATTAAGATCGTTCCTTTATCTGTTAATGGTTAAGTTATGAAGTATAAAATGGTTATCCTGGTGATTTCGACTCCTCCGTAGTTTTTTTTTATCGTAGCCTAGAAATAGTATGATGGGATTAACCTTTAGATCTGGATCGATCGAGTTCCCAGTGCCCCACTTGGAGCAATTTAAAGCGGGTAGGCGGGCGTTTCAGCCATGTCAATCAACCAATCATATCGACAAAGACAAGCAGATATGTACAAAAGTAACAGTAGCAACTGCAGGTTATTTATGTCATTAGTGTGTGTGTGTGTGTGTGTGTGTGTGTGTGTGTGTGTGTGTGTGTGTGTGTGTGTGTGTGTGTGTGTGTGTGTTTGTGTGTTGGGGAGGTGCATACAGGGCCAACTGTGTCCTATCTTTAGTCGGAGAAATAGCCTCTCTCTCTCTCTCTCTCTCTCTCTCTCTCTCTCTCTCTCTCTCTCTCTCTCTCTCTCTGTCAGACTCATAAAGACAAATCCTTTTTAATTATCCCCCAGTCGTCTGAGCCGATGGCCGAGGACTCGCAGAGGACTCGAAGGAATAGCAGTCATACTGGTCAGCTCCCAGCGTCCACCAGTAGAAGGCTGTGGCTGTACTGGTCAGCTCCCAGTGTCCACCAGTAGACTGTGGCTGTACTGGTCAGCTCCCAGTGTCCACCAGTAGACTGTGGCTGTACTGGTCAGCTCCCAGGGTCCACCAGTAGACTGTGGCTGTACTGGTCAGCTCCCAGCGTCCACCAGTAGAAGGCTGTGGCTGTACTGGTCAGCTCCCAGTGTCCACCAGTAGAAGGCTGAGGTTGACATCGCCCCCTGCTGGAGGTGGGGGGGTGGGGGGGGCATGGGTACCCGGACCCCCGCCGCACACCACCCGCGGTTACCATGGAAACGGTCTGTCGCCCTGGTCCTGCTGCTGGTGCAGCTGTGCTATGTACAAGGTGCGAACACGCAACCGCAGAGGGAATAGAACACAGAACCTCAGAGGGAATAGAACACAGAGGGAATAGAACACAGAACACAGAGGGAATAGAACACAGAGGGAATAGAACACAGAACCTCAGAGGGAATAGAACACAGAGGGAATAGAACACAGAACCTCAGAGGGAATAGAACACAGAGGGAATAGAACACATAACCTCAGAGGGAATAGAACACAGAACCTCAGAGGGAATAGAACACAGAACCTCAGAGGGAATAGAACACAGAACCTCAGAGGGAATAGAACACAGAGGGAATAGAACACAGAACCTCAGAGGGAATAGAACACAGAGGGAATAGAACACAGAGGGAATAGAACACAGAACCTCAGAGGGAATAGAACACAGAGGGAATAGAACACAGAACCTCAGAGGGAATATAACACAGAGGGAATAGAACACAGAGGGAATAGAACACAGAACCTCAGAGGGAATAGAACACAGAGGGAATAGAACACAGAACCTCAGAGGGAATAGAACACAGAACCTCAGAGGGAATAGAACACAGAGGGAATAGAACACAGAGGGAATAGAACACAGAACCTCAGAGGGAATATAACACAGAGGGAATAGAACACAGAACACAGAGGGAATAGAACACAGAGGGAATAGAACACAGAACACAGAGGGAATAGAACACAGAGGGAATAGAACACAGAACACAGAGGGAATAGAACACAGAGGGAATAGAACACAGAGGGAATAGAACACAGAACCTCAGAGGGAATAGAACACAGAGGGAATAGAACACAGAGGGAATAGAACACAGAGGGAATAGAACACAGAGGGAATAGAACACAGAACACAGAGGGAATAGAACACAGAGGGAATAGAACACAGAACACAGAGGGAATAGAACACAGAAGCTCAGAGGGAATAGAACACAGAGGGAATAGAACACAGAAGCTCAGAGGGAATAGAACACAGAGGGAATAGAACACAGAGGGAATAGAACACAGAACCTCAGAGGGAATAGAACACAGAGGGAATAGAACACAGAGGGAATAGAACACAGAGGGAATAGAACACAGAACCTCAGAGGGAATAGAACACAGAACCTCAGAGGGAATATAACACAGAGGGAACAGAACACAGAGGGAATAGACACAGAACCTCAGAGGGAATAGAACACAGAGGGAATAGAACACAGAACACAGAGGGAATAGAACACAGAAGCTCAGAGGGAATAGAACACAGAGGGAATAGAACACAGAACCTCAGAGGGAATAGAACACAGAGGGAATAGAACACAGAACACAGAGGGAATAGAACACAGAGGGAATAGAACACAGAGGGAATAGAACACAGAGGGAATAGAACACAGAACCTCAGAGGGAATAGAACACAGAACCTCAGAGGGAATAGAACACAGAACCTCAGAGGGAATAGAACACAGAACCTCAGAGGGAATAGAACACAGAGGGAACAGAACACAGAGGGAATAGAACACAGAACCTCAGAGGGAATAGAACCCGCAACCTAGAACTCTCTCCTGTAAACAGGATATGATAGATCTGTATATATATAGATCTATAGATCTGTATATATATAGATCTGTATATATATAGATCTATGGATCTGTATACATCACATTTAAGGGATTGGAACCTAGAGCTTTCCAGGACTGAGCCGTCTGTCCGTCTCCCCCCAGTGGCGTCTCCCTGCAACATCCTGCGCTGCAACTCGGACTTCGTGGCGGCGACCTTTGACCTGGGGAGCAGCGGCCTCGGCGGGGGCGGGGCCGGGCCGAGTGGGGGGGCGGGGCCGAGTGGGGGGGCGGGGCCGGGCTGGGGGGCGGTGAACGCCCGCTACTGCGGCGCGCTGCGCTCCTACGCCTCCTGCACGGCCCGCACCGCCCGCAGCTGCCGTGGCGACCTCACCTACCACGCCGCCGCGCAGGGCATCCAGGACCTGCTGGAGCAGCACGCCTGCCCGGGGGCGGGGCCCACCGCCCGGCCACGCCCCCCGCCCCCGGCGCCACGCCCCCCGGCCGGCGACGCCTGCGTCTACGAGGAGGGCTTCCCGGAGCGGGGGGGCCGGGCCCCGCGCTACGTGCACTGCGGCGTGTTCGGAGACCCCCACGTTCGCACCTTCGGGGACGACTTCCAGAGCTGCGCCGTGCGGGGGGCGTGGCCCGCCATCGACAACGAGTACCTGTACGTGCAGGTGACCAGCTCGCCCGTGAGGGGCGGGGCCAACGGACGCTACACCGCCCTCACCAAGGTAGGCCTGAGCTGTGCTCCTCTGCTATTGGCTCGATGAAATAAAGGACACTCTGTCCCCCCCCCCCCAGGTGGTCTAACCCTGCCCCCCCCCCCCCAGGTGGTCTAACCCCTCCCCCCCAGGTGGTCTAACCCCCCCCCCAGGTGGTCTAGACCTGCCCCCCCCCCAGGTGGTCTAACCCTGCCCCCCCCCCAGATGGTCTAGCCCTGCCCCCCCACATGGTCTAACCCTGCCCCCCCCCCCAGGTGGTCTAACCCTGTCCCCCCTCCAGGTGGTCTAACCCCCCCCCAGGTGGTCTAACCCTGCCCCCCCCCAGGTGGTCTAACCCCTCCCCCCCCAGGTGGTCTAACCCTGCCCCCCAGGTGGTCTAACCCTGCCCCCCCCCAGGTGGTCTAACCCCCCCCCCAGGTGGTCTAACCCTGCCCCCCCCCCCCCCCCAGGTGGTCTAACCCTGCCCCCCCCCAGGTGGTCTAACCCCCCCCCCAGGTGGTCTAACCCTGCCCCCCCCCAGGTGGTCTAACCCCCCCCCCAGGTGGTCTAACCCCCCCCCCAGGTGGTCTAACCCTGCCCCCCCCCCAGGTGACGGTGATCCTCAAGAGCTGGGCCCCGTGCACGGAGCAGCTGCTCTACACGGCCGAGCTGGACAACGTCCCGGCCGCCTTCGCCGACGGCTCCGTGTCGGCGGGCCGGGGGGGGCGGGGGGGCCGCGGCCCGCTCATCTCCTCCACGGACCCCGGCCGGCACGCCGCCATCCACGCGGCGCACATCGGCACGCTGGTGGTGGTGCGGCAGAGCGGCCGCTCGCTGGGGCTCTCCGTCCGCACGCCGCGCGCCGTCGCCCGCGCCTTCGCCCCCGAGCGGGACCTCCAGCTGTGCGTGTGGGGGTGCCCCCCGTCCCAGCAGCTGCCCCCCCCGGCGGCGGCGGGCCGGGGGGCGGCGGCGGCGGCGGCCCACTGCTCCGCCCTGCTCCCGGTGCGGGACGTGTACCAGCAGGCCTGCGTGGCCGACCTCCTGGCCAGCGGGGAGCTCAACGCCAGCCGGGCGGCCGTGGCGGCGCTGGCCGACGCCAGGGGCATGCTGGGAGGGGAGGCCCGGCTGCACCTGCCGCCCCCCCGCCCCGCCGCCACGCCCCCCCCGGTGCCCGCGGAGGCCGGCCCGCTTGTGGGCGTGGCCCTGGTCCGGCTTGGGCTCCTGGTCCTGGGAGTCCGAGCGGTCCTATAGGGCTGCATGCGGGTTGCAAGACTTTTACCCACAATGCATCATAGAAGCCTGAGGTGTCCAGTGGAGGCGGGGGGGCATGAGGCCACATCCCAGGAACCACAAAGTCCTGAACAGAAGGACCTCATTAGGACTGTAGCAGGACTCCAGCAGGACTGTAGCAGGACTCTAACAGGACTGTAGCAGGACTGTAGCAGGACTGTAGCAGGACTCTAATGCCGCTTTTCCACTGCATGGTACCAGCTCGACACGACTCGACTCGACTCGACTCAGCTCGCCTTTTTTGCGTTTCCACCGCGAAAACATGGTATCTGGTACCTGAAGTGGCTGCTTTTTCTAGTACCGCCTCGCTGTAGGTTCCAAGCGGCTGAGCCGATGCTAAAAGGTGACGTCGGCAGACGGCCGGCCACTGATTGGCCAGAGAGTGTGACGAAGTCACGAGAGCGACATGGCAACCATGCTGGTAACAGCCATAGCAGCGCCGCAGCCAACATATTCCACTTCTTCAACATGCCAGCTAATAATACGAACACGAATACCATCGCATCGATGTTCTCCATTGTTGTTATGTGGGTTCTGTCCATGTGTGGGTTACGTAGGTGTTGTTTGCGTCGCGTACAAAAATACGTCACGGCCCTTTCGCGCAGCCGACCCCGCCCACGTCCCGGAGGTACTATTTGCGGTGGAAAAGGACCCGCGCTGCTACCGTGTCGAGTCGTGTCGAGTCGTGTCGTGTCGAGTCGAGCTACATGTGCGGTGGAAAAGCGGCATAACAGGACTGTAGCAGGACTGTAGCAGGACTCTAACAGGACTGTAGCAGGACTGTAGCAGGACTCTAACAGGACTGTAGCAGGACTGTAGCAGGACTCTAACAGGACTGTAGCAGGACTGTAGCAGGACTCCAGCAGGACTGTAGCAGGACTGTAGCAGGACTCTAACAGGACTGTAGCAGGACTCCAGCAGGACTGTAGCAGGACTGTAGCAGGACTGTAGCAGGACTCTAACAGGACTGTAGCAGGACTGTAGCAGGAGTGTAGCAGGACTCCAGCAGGACTGTAGCAGGACTGTAGCAGGATTCCGAAGGACTGTAGCAGGACTTGGTCTGTGATCAGGAGGTCCAACAGAGGGTGGCTCCAGGTCAATTGATTGAATCAATTGGTTGATTTCTTAAAATTGTTGGAATTATTGTTATCATTTGTTTTAAAATTTTGTCATTTATTTTTGATCGTCGAGGTCATTTTTTCACTTGACACGAGGTGGCGAGGATGTGTGTTGTCATGGTAACCGGTGTTGACCACGGCAGGTTATACATCAATATAAACTCAAACTCCACTCAGGCTCTGCTCAGTGTCATTCATTATTTCACCTTTGTATATTTTGCCACTTATGTGTTGCACCTAGGAGCTGCTCAGTACAACCACAGTGCTTACTGGTGGACCCTGGGAGCTGACCAGTACAACCACAGTGTTTACTGGTGGGAGCTGGGAGCCGACCAGTACAACCACAGTGTTTACTGGTGGACCCTGGGAGCTGCCCAGTACAACCACAGTGTTTACTGGTGGACCCTGGGAGCTGACCAGTACAACCACAGTGTTTACTGGTGGACCCTGGGAGCCGACCAGTACAACCACAGTGTTTACTGGTGGACCCTGGGAGCTGCCCAGTACAACCACAGTGTTTACTGGTGGACCCTGGGAGCTGACCAGTACAACCACAGTGTTTGCTGGTGGGAGCTGGGAGCTGACCAGTACAACCACAGTGTTTACTGGTGGACCCTGGGAGCTGACCAGTACAACCACAGTGTTTACTGGTGGGAGCTGGGAGCTGACCAGTACAACCACAGTGTTTACTGGTGGACCCTGGGAGCTGACCAGTACAACCCAAGTGTTTACTGGTGGACCCTGGGAGCCGACCAGTATAACCACAGTGTTTACTGGTGGGAGCTGGGAGCTGACCAGTACAACCACAGTGTTTACTGGTGGACCCTGGGAGCTGCCCAGTACAACCACAGTGTTTACTGGTGGACCCTGGGAGCTGACCAGTACAACCACAGTGTTTACTGGTGGGAGCTGGGAGCTGACCAGTACAACCACAGTGTTTACTGGTGGGAGCTGGGAGCTGACCAGTACAACCACAGTGTTTACTGGTGGACCCTGGGAGCTGCCCAGTACAACCACAGTGTTTACTGGTGGACCCTGGGAGCTGACCAGTACAACCACAGTGTTTACTGGTGGACCCTGGTAGCCGACCAGTACAACCACAGTGTTTACTGGTGGACCCTGGGAGCTGCCCAGTACAACCACAGTGTTTACTGGTGGACCCTGGGAGCTGACCAGTACAACCACAGTGTTTACTGGTGGGAGCTGGGAGCTGACCAGTACAACCACAGTGTTTACTGGTGGGAGCTGGGAGCTGACCAGTACAACCACAGTGTTTACTGGTGGACCCTGGGAGCCGACCAGTGCAACCACAGTGTTTACTGGTGGACCCTGGGAGCCGACCAGTGCAACCACAGTGTTTACTGGTGGGAGCTGGCCAGCTATTTTCCATTCTAAGGTTAAGCTAGCTACCTCCGTACACTAGGACTACAAAGGACTACAGCGATAAAACCATCAGAGGCCCAGAATAGATCAGGGTGTTTGTGGGCGGCTCCCCTCTCCCCCACGCAGGTAACGACTCCGAGCTAGTCCGCCCACCCTCCCACTCAGCCCGGGGAGGCCGGCGCTGGTGGAGCCCCCACCGGCGCCCGCGCTGGTGGAGCCCCCACCGGCGCCGGCTGGTGGAGCCCCCACCGGCGCCGGCTGGTGGAGCACTGTCCGAGTGCGTTTTGTCGAGGTGGATCTTGAAACCACCTCAGTTCCCACGCTTCTCAGGTGCATCAGGTTAACACTCGCCGTGCGCGCGACGCGTGGACCGCATTAGTAGGCCTGTGGGGAATCTCTGGGTTGCACCACAACGAGACAGGACAAGATGAGAGGAAGACGAACAGCTGACAGCAGAGAGCCATTGCATGGAAGAAATGTGATTGGATAAACATTCTGTGTACTAGTGAGTATAGAGGGCGAGAGAGTTCAGCTAATTCTGGTTAAAAGTAATGGGTTTACTTTGGGGGGTAATGATATAAACAGATGAAACAATCAGCCAATAAGCCAGTATTTCTATGAGCAGGTCAACAGGCGGGTCCAGAGGAACCTAATGTAGATCGGATGTCATGTAAATGAGAGAGAGAGAAGGACTTTAAAGGGAAGTGTGGCTGGAGGCGATTGCAGAGAATATCTTAAGGTAGGAAGTTAAAAGTGAGGGCATTTCCTGTTGCCTTTCACAATCAGCCATCAGCGAACCAGCCCCAGCCCTGTCCTTAGTGGGCCATCAGGCGCGGGTCCACTTGTCTTCTTGGCTCCAGAGGAATAACCAGACAGACACTGAGAAGAAGCTACGGAGCAGATGAAGATGAATCCATGGACCCTCTCTGTGCTCCTGCTGCTAGCTGGTAAGCTGTAATGCTTCTCCTGTTTACTACCTGGAACGTGTATCTGGAACCCTGTTGTGACCCTGACTGTCTGCTTCCTCCAGGGCCGCTGGGGGCGGACCCTGACTGGCACGTGGAGTACCCCGACTCCTTCTGCGTGGTGGAGGGCTCCACCGCCACCATCCCCTGCAGCTTCACCCACCCCCTTGTCGACGTAAAGAAGGGCGGGGCCATTCTGCAGGTTAAGCGGGTGGCCTGGTGCCCCGATCCCCTGCTCTGCCACCGGTCCACGACCAACGTGTACGACAGCGGCAACGTCCGGGCCGACAGCCGGTTCCTGTACCTGGGGGACCTCGTCGGGAACTGCGCCCTGAAGATCAACAAGACGGTGAAACAGGACGCAAAGAGATACTACTTCCGCTTCGAGACCAAAGCCGATGGGTACACCGGACGGGAAGGAGTCACAGTCACAGTCACTAGTAAGTGTTACTTCTAGTACCGTCACTAGTTAATGTTACTTATGGTACTGTCCCTAGTCTAGACTTGGTTCCCATTGGGGAGGGATTAGTAGCTTCCTACTAATCCCTCTTTCATGAGATGCTTCAGGATGTCTTAGAAGACGCTTTGGATCAAAGGCATTTAATGATTCCTTGTATTTGCAAACTGACAGTGGTAAAATGTCAAATCATAGGAGATGAACACTTCAACTTCAGGGGGAATGCTGTCAAGTGTAATGGTTGTGGTCAAGTATAAAGGACTGAAAGAAAGGAAAAACACATTGCTGTCTTTCAATTGTGCATTTGTAATTTGTACAACAGGATCACAAATCACTCAACTTTTTCTGACCAGCAACGGCATCACACACAGCTAAGGCTAATGCAGCACTGCAGTACACCACCACACCAGCAGATGGCTCTAAAACACCAACAACTGCTCTATCATTTGGGAAACAAATCATAACTAATGAACAGTTTTCCATATCTTTTACACAAGCTGTACAGTTGGTTAAAAAACATCTGTCTCACTGTGTCTTCAACAGACGGAGAGGATGTGAAGGTCAGAAGCTCAATCACTGACCATGTGGTGAAAGAGGGCGGTCAGGTCACGCTCACCTGTACTTCAGCCTGCTCCTTCAACCAATTGGACGTCCACTGGTACAGAAATGGCCACACCCTATCAGAGACAGGCCCCGCCCTCCACCTCAGCGGTCTGACCAATGAGGACACAGGGGATTACACCTGCTCTCTTGACTCCAGCAGAAAGAAAAGCTCTGCGCCTTGGAGTCTATTGGTGGTGGAAGATGAAGGTGAGCCCCTCTGTGTTCAATAATGCACATGATAGTGGTCTCTCATTAGTGTGAATGCTGCATCAGCATCCAAACTCCAGATATAGAAATCTTTATTATTATTATTCTTCTTCTGCCCCTTTTTTGGTCTTCAACTCCTTCTGCATACTTTCAGCTACAGAAACCATTCAACTATCAACATGTTCAACCCTTTAACGACAGTATGGCTCTTGTTCAACTTTTTTCAACTTTTCCTTAAACTATTAAGCCTTATATACTTTAGCCTTTTGCAGTTGAAGACAAAGCAGGGACGGCGAAGCCGTCTGCCCATTCCATGACTTCAACTATTTCAGACTTTGAAACTTGGTCAATTTTTAACTGTTCAACTATTTTCGTGCATTAAAAAATATTACCACACTTTTATCTTCAAATTTATTTAAGCAGACTCTAATTTAAACTTATAAAGAGTCAACCGTTTTAGTTTATTACCTGGAACGTGTATCTGGAACCCTGTTGTGACCCTGACTGTCTGCTTCCTCCAGGGCCGCTGGGGGCGGGCCCTGACTGGCACGTGGAGTACCCTGACTCCTTCTGTGTGGTGGAGGGCTCCACCGCCACCATCCCCTGCAGCTTCACCCACCCCCTTGTCGACGTAAAGAAGGGCGGGGCCATTCTGCAGGTTAAGCGGGTGGCCTGGTGCCCCGATCCCCTGCTCTGCCACCAGTCCACGACCAACGTGTACGACAGCGGCAACGTCCGGGCCGACAGCCGGTTCCTGTACCTGGGGGACCTCATCGGGAACTGCGCCCTGAAGATCAACAAGACGGTGAAACAGGACGCAAAGAGATACTACTTCCGCTTCGAGACCAAAGCCGATGGGTACACCGGACGGGAAGGAGTCACAGTCACAGTCACTAGTAAGTGTTACTTCTAGTACCGTCACTAGTTAATGTTACTTATGGTACTGTCCCTAGTCTAGACTTGGTTCCCATTGGGGAGGGATGAGTAGCTTCCTACTCATCCCTCCTTCATGAGATGCTTCTGGATGTCTTAGAAGACACTTTGGATCAAAGGCATTTAATGATTCCTTGTATTTGCAAACTGACAGTGGTAAAAAGTCAAATCATAGGAGATGAACACTTCAACTTCAGGGGGAATGCTGTCAAGTGTAATGGTCATGGTCAAGTATAAAGGACTGAAAGAAAGGAAAAACACATTGCTGTCTTTCAATTGTGCATTTGTAATTTGTACAGCAGGATCACAAATCACGTCAACTTTTTCTGACCAGCAACGGCCTCACACACAGCTAAGGCTAATGCAGCCCTGCAGTACACCACCACACCAGCAGATGGCTCTAAAACACCAACAACTGCTCTATCATTTGGGAAACAAATCATAACTAATGAACAGTTTTCCATATCTTTTACACAAGCTGTACAGTTGGTTAAAGAACGTCCGTCTCACTGTGTCTTCAACAGATGGAGAGGATGTGAAGGTCAGAAGCTCCGTCACTGACCATGTGGTGAAAGAGGGCGGTCAGGTCACACTCACCTGTACCTCAGCCTGCTCCTTCAACCAATTGGACGTTCACTGGTACAGAAATGGCCACGCCCTATCAGAGACAGGCCCCGCCCTCCACCTCAGTGGTCTGACCAATGAGGACACAGGGGATTACACCTGCTCTCTTGACTCCAGTGGGCAGAAAACCTCTGCGCCTTGGAGTCTATTGGTGGTGAATGATGAAGGTGAGCCCCTCTGTGTTCAATAATGCAGTGGTCTCTCATTAGTGTGAATGCTGCATCAGCATCCAAACTCTAGATATTGAAATCTTTATTATTGTTATTCTTCTGCCCCTTTTTTGGTCTTCAACTCCTTCTGCATACTTTCAGCTACAGAAACCATTCAACTATCAACATGTTCAACACTTGAACGATAGTATGGCTCTTGTTCAACTTTTTTCAACTCTTCCTTAAACTATTAAGCTTTGTATACTTTAACCTTTTGCAGTTGAAGACAAAGCAGGGACGGCGAAGCCGTCTGCCCATTCTATGACTTCAACTATTTCAGACTTTGAAACTTGGTCAATTTTTAACTGTTCAACTATTTTCGTGCATTAAAAAAAATTACCACACTTTTATCTTCAAATATATTTAAGCAGACTCTAATTTAAACTTATAAAGAGTCAACCGTTTAAGTTTATTACCTGGAACGTGTATCTGGAACCCTGTTGTGACCCCGACTGTCTGCTTCCTCCAGGGCCGCTGGGGGCGGGCCCTGACTGGCACGTGGAGTACCCTGACTCCTTCTGCGTAGTGGAGGGCTCCACCGCCACCATCCCCTGCAGCTTCACCCACCCCCTTGTCGACGTAAAGAAGGGCGGGGCCATTCTGCAGGTTAAGCGGGTGGCCTGGTGCCCCGATCCCCTGCTCTGCCACCGGTCCACGACCAACGTGTACGACAGCGGCAACGTCCGGGCCGACAGCCGGTTCCTGTACCTGGGGGACCTCGTCGGGAACTGCGCCCTGAAGATCAACAAGACGGTGAAACAGGACGCAAAGAGATACTACTTCCGCTTCGAGACCAAAGCCGATGGGTACACCGGACGGGAAGGAGTCACAGTCACAGTCACTAGTAAGTGTTACTTCTAGTTCCGTCACTAGTTAATGTTATGGTACTGTCCCTAGTCTAGACTTGGTTCCCATTGGGGAGGGATTAGTAGCTTCCTACTAATCCCTCCTTCATGAGATGCTTCTGGATGGCTTAGAAGACACTTTGGATCAAAGGCATTTAATGATTCCTTGTATTTGCAAACTGACAGTGGTAAAATGTCAAATCATAGGAGATGAACACTTCAACTTCAGGGGGAATGCTGTCAAGTGTAATGGTCGTGGTCAAGTATAAAGGACTGAAAGAAAGGAAAAACACATTGCTGTCTTTCAATTGTGCATTTGTAATTTGTACAGCAGGATCACAAATCACTCAACTTTTTCTGACCAGCAACGGCATCACACACAGCTAAGGCTAATGCAGCTCTGCAGTACACCACCACACCAGCAGATGGCTCTAAAACACCAACAACTGCTCTATCATTTGGGAAACAAATCATAACTAATGAACAGTTTTCCATATCTTTTACACAAGCTGTACAGTTGGTTAAAGAACGTCCGTCTCACTGTGTCTTCAACAGGTGGAGAGGATGTGAAGGTCAGAAGCTCCGTCACTGACCATGTGGTGAAAGAGGGCGGTCAGGTCACACTCACCTGTACCTCAGCCTGCTCCTTCCACCAATTGGACGTCCACTGGTACAGAAATGGCCACGCCCTATCAGAGACAGGCCCCGCCCTCCACCTCAGCGGTATGACCAATGAGGACACAGGGTATTACACCTGCTCTCTTGACTCCAGCGGGCAGAAAAGCTCTGCGCCTTGGAGTCTATTGGTGGTGAATGATGAAGGTGAGCCCCTCTGTGTTCAATAATGCAGTGGTCTCTCATTAGTGTGAATGCTGCATCAGCATCCAAACTCTAGATATTGAAATCTTTATTATTGTTATTCTTCTGCCCCTTTTTTGGTCTTCAACTCCTTCTGCATACTTTCAGCTACAGAAACCATTCAACTATCAACATGTTCATCACTTTAACGACAGTATGGCTCTTGTTTAACTTTTTTCAACTCTTTCTTAAACTTTTAAGCTTCATCTTGTTTTGTTTTTTACAGGGGAAGTCACTTTCCAAGACTTGAAGACACAACTATTTCAGACTTTGCAACTTGGTCAATGTTTAACCGTTCAACTTTTTTCGTACATTAAAAAAAATCAGCACACTCTCATCTTCAAATTTATTTAAACAGACTTTAATTTAAACTTGTAAAGATTCAACTGTTTTAGTTTGATCCCGCAGTCTAGCATTATCTTATCTAAGATATTTTCATATTGTCTAACATTATCTAATCTAATGTAGTCTACTATAGTCTAACATTATCTAATGTAATATAGTCTAACATTATCTGGTCTACAATAGTCTAACATTATCTAATGTATAGTCTAACATTAACTTATCTAATATAGGCCATTACAGTCTAACATTATTTAATGTAATATAGTCTAACATTATCTTATCAAATATCTTCTATTATAGTCTAACATTATCTTATCTAATATTGTCTATTATAGTCATAATCTAATGTAATGTATCTACCATGATGTCGTCTATTCTAAGCTACCGTGGTTGTTGATCTGAGGGGGCGTGGCCAGGCGTCAGAGCCAACAAAGGGGCGTGGCTGATTGGCCGTGACCGAGCTGTGGGGGCTGAGGGTAAAGGATCAGTGATTAATACAATGAAACCATGATGCGACCCATGTGTGTTCTGCTCGCCCCTCAGGCACTGGGCCCCAGGGCGTCGGCCATCTCTACTGTCTGCCCTTCAGACCCTGACCTTCACAGGATCCAGGAGGCACGCCAGGGAATACCAGGCCTCTGCTTCTCCAGCGTCCTTCTCCTCCTAATGAGCCATTGGGAAGCACATCTGTGTCCCCAATGGTGTGATGTCATTCCAATGTTTCATCTCACTGTGTCATCTCATTGTATCATCCATGATGTCATTTCAGTGTGTCATCTCACTGTGTCATCTCACTGTGTCATCTCACTGTGTCATCTCACTGTATCATCTCACTGTATCATCAACGATCTCAGCCTGACAGTCTGACTGAGGACAGGTGGGTTCTGGGTAAATGCAGCTTCACTTTCCTTTGCTTCGCTTTTGTGGCCTGTGAGAAAATAAACATAAAATATATAGACATAATTTATTGTATGAATTTTTTTCAAATCAAACATTTTTAAATACATAATATTACATGGAAGTTTATTGTTTGAGCTAAACAAGACTTAAAGGTTGATTAATCCAAACATCTGTTAAAAACGACACCAAACATTTATTTAATTAAATTCCCGAACTGGTACAAGTAACCTCTACCTGGTTACCAGTACAGGTAACACGGTATCCTCTACCTGGTTACCAGTACAGGTAGGCTCATGGGACATGCACATGATCAATAGTACATTTGATTGTATCCTTGACCGTGTCTCTCATGTTCTGCGTATGGGTTCTGGGCGTTAGGGTAACCAGTGCTTTCTGTGTGTGGCGGTTCCGGGTCCCAATAGGCCCGGTTCTCCTCGCCGTAGAACCCGCCCTGGTCCTCACGGAGGTCGGGACCGGGGTCCGTCTGGTCCGGCTCCGGTTCCATAAGGACTCTGGAACCCTTGACCCGGGATTGTTGAGAAACAGCCTTGTAGAGATACACGGCCAGAATGATCTGTAGAACCTAGAGAGAGAGAGAGCGAGAGAGCGAGAGAGAGCGAGAGAGAGAGAGAGAGAGAGAGAGAGAGAGAGTGAGAAAGAGAGCGAGAGAGAGAGAGAGAGGTCCCTGTTTCAGTTTCCCTGGTGATGTCACTGTTTTTATAAATAACATTAAAAAATATATTCTGAGATGGCAATGTTTCCGGCCGCCTCATGAATATGCATTTCCAGCGTGCTTCCTGCTTGTTACCTGAAGGATAATGATGCTGGCGTCCATGGCAACAATAGTGAGAGCATTTTCCGCCAGCCAATCGGTGATCTTCTCTTTACAGCCCTGCGGAGTCAAACACCAGATGAACCATAACGCACCAGGGACACAAGACACATCTGAACGTGTGCATCACATTAATGTGTTCAAAATGACCTTTCTCCTACAAGATGACGTGTTGGTCGCTGTTCCTCCTGGGACGAGGAGCTTCCTCTCATAATGTAAAGGGTCAATGGACTGCATTATGTGGCGCTTTTATCCAAAGCGCTTAACAATATTGCCTGACCTTCACTTATTCTTACACACATTCACACCCCGACGGCGGAGTCAGCCCCGCAGGGCGACAGCCAGCTCGTCAGGAGCAGTCAGGGTGAGGCGTCTTGCTCAGGGACACCTCGACACTCGCACACCGAACCAGCAACCGAGCGGTTACCAAGCAACCCGCTCTAGGTCCTCAGCATCTGCTGCTCGTTGCGTAACGCTTGAACGTCATGTTCATTCATATGTTCTTCATACATGACGACGTGCTGGCCGCCGTACCTCCTGATACGAGTCGTTCCCTACTGACGCCCCAAATAGGGGGGGCTCCCCCCCAGGGCCAGACGGACAGGAAGTGTTGAAGCAGGCGCAGGGAAGCACGTCCTGATTGGTCAGATTCTGGATGTAAAGGTTCGTCTTCCAATCGTCCGGGCCCGTCCTGCCGCAGCACTTCTCCTGTGAACACATCACGACATCACTATGGTTACCTCACCACACATCAGCACATCACCATGGTTACCACGCCACACTCTCCTCAGAGCCGGGGCGCTTCTCCCATCTTTGCCGAGTCGTTACCCTGAAGAGCTTCTACACGTTGCCCGGGGTTACCACGATAACCGTTACCATGGCGATCTACGATGGCCCTTGGAAACGAGGGCCCCTTTTTAGATGGTATCCCAAATCCTGTGATTGAGATCCATTCATCGTCACCATGGTTACCACTTCTTCCTTGTATCCCGTCCGTCAGCACCATGGTGACTACAGCATCCTCCGTCCACCCCGTACGAGAAACATCCCCCTTTAAATCCAACGTCACCACGGTTACCCATCTGACACCAAGGTTACCCCATCTGTAACCATGGTTACCCATCTGACATCATGGTTACCCCATCAGACGCCATGGTTATCCATCTGACACCACGGTTACCCCATCTGACACCATGGTTACCCATCCGACACCATGGTTACCCATCTGACACAAAGGTTACCCCATCTGTCACCACGGTTACCCATCTGACACGAAGGTTACCCCATCTGTCACCATGGTTACCCATCTGTCACCATGGTTACCCCATCTGACACCAAGGTTACCCCATCTGACACCAAGGTTACCCCATCTGTCACCACGGTTATCCATCCGACACCATGGTTACCCATCGGACACCATGGTTACCCGTCTGTTTTTTACATCCCCCGACCTGCTGACCACGGCGTGCCCGTGGTCGCGCTCTCCCATTGGACGTCTCCATGACTACTGACCAGGGCTTGCCCGTGGTCGCGGTCTCCCATTGGACGTCTCCATGACTACTCACGGTGCGCTGTAGCTCGTCCAGCAGTCGGTCTGAGGCGGTCAGATCCCTGCCGCCTGCGTAGCTGATGATCATCTGGTCCACAGCCTCGTCCAGAGCCCCCTCGATCTGCCCCCCCACCACATCACACCCCCGCCTCCGATCAGCACAACGCTTCAGCACGTCGCTTCAGGGGGAAATAAACCCTGAACTCACCGTTGAAATAGACAATAAATACCTTTTTTTGACTTGTTAGCAAGACCAGGCTAATAAACAGCTGGCCAAGGATAAGCACGATGAGGAACGCCATGTACTGTCAACGACAGAAGGATACGAACCAATCAAACCACAGACACAATTAAGGTAGGCTACGCTAAACTATGCTAAGTTCGGCGAGGCTTTGATAGGCTAGGCTGGTCTATGCTAGGCTCGATTATTCTAGGCTATGCTAAAAAAGGTTAGGCTAAGTTATGATAGGCTAAGATATGCTAGGGTAAGATAGGCTAGGTTTGTCTTGGGCTCGGCTTGGGTAGGCTAAATAAACTATGTTAGGCAATGCTAAAATAGGCACATAAAGGACAGGGTAAGATAGGGTAGGCGGGTACAGTTTATGCCCTACTAAGTTTAGCTTAACCAAGCTAAGCGAGGCTAGGCTAAAGTGAAAGTGTCCCCACCAGCAGCAGCATGAGCCTGGCCTGGCAGTGAGCCGCGGCGTAGCCCAGAGCAGCGACGGCTAGCACCAGCAGGCCCACCAGGAACAGGCCTCCAGCCACGGTCTCCAGCTCATCTAACACACGCACGCACGCACGCACGCACGCACGCACGCACGCACGCACGCACGCACGCACGCACGCACAGATATACATGCAGGCAATACGCACGCATGCACGCACACACACACGCACACAAGCAGGCACCCACGCACGCACGCACATACACGCACACGGGCGAGCGCGGACACACACACACACACACACACACACACACACACACACACACACACACACACACACACACACACACACACACACACGCACACACACACACAACGTACTTTTGATGAATTATGAATACAAAATCATAACGTTTTAGAACCAAGTCCGTTTTAAACGTGATAATAATATGAACGAAGGAGGGTTTGGTTCGAGCTGGGTTACCAGAATGGATGTCCCTGAGAAGATTTCCAGTGTCGAAAAGGATCCACAAAGCACAGCCCAAGATGCTCGCACCCAGGATCTGGGGGCAGAAATCGCCATGACGACAATCGTGAGTGGTGTATTAGCTGAACTAATAATAATAATAATAATACATTTAATTTAGAGGCGCCTTTCAAGACACCCAAGGTCACCTTACAGAGCATATAGTCATCCCAACTAGGCAAGCATACACTGCACTACTACATAGCAGGCGATAAGACAGAGGGTATGTTGCTACCATGACAATTAGACAGCACGTGTGTTCTAGCCATGACAATTAGTTAGCAGGTGTGTTGTAACCATGGCGATTAGGCAGCAGGTGTGTTGTAGCCATGAGGATAAGACAGCAGGTGTGTTGTAACCATGGCGATTAGGCAGCAGGTGTGTTGTAACCATGGCGATTAGACAGCAGGTGTGTTGTAGCCATGAGGATTAGACAGCAGGTGTGTTGTAACCATGGCGATTAGGCAGCAGGTGTGTTGTAGCCATGGCGATTAGGCAGCAGGTGTGTTGTTACCAGGTAGAGACAGTTGCAGATGGTCAAGAGGAACTGGAACACATGGATCTTTTGCTCCAACTTCATGATGAAGAGCTAATGGTACGGTCTCTCTGCTGGTCTCTCTGTCCCTACTGGTCTCTCTGCACTGGTACGGTCTCTCTTGTCCACCTGCGATACCCAGTGCAAAGAAAACTCAGATTAACACACAAGGATAGACAGACATCGGTCAGGCACACATTCACACACACTCAAATACACACACACACACACACACACACACACACACACACACACACACACACACACACACACACACACACACACACACACACACGGACACACACACACACACACTGACACACAAACATACACAATACACACAGAATAAACAATACAGACATACATAAATATACATACATATTTGGGAACACACACACACCTGTAGTCCACCTCCTGCTCTCAGTCTTCGCGTCTGAACTGTTTCCTGAAGACTGGTTTCAGCACAAGGTCCACTTCCTTATAGTCTATTAATATTAACTCTCTCTCTGTCTTCTATTTCTGTACCTCTCTTCACCTCTCTCCCTCCCTCTCACTCATTACCTCCCCCCTCTCCCTCTCACTCCCCTTCACTACTCTCCCTCTCTCTCACTCTTTACCTCCCCCCTCTCCCTCCCACAATCCCCTTCACCTCTCTTTCTCACTGTTCAACCAAACATCTTTAAGCACGTGGAAAGTGAACAGAGTGTTTATGTACTTGAACACTTTAAAGGGACACTGTGTAAAAATTACTCCCATCTAGTGGTACAATTGTATATTGCATTCAAACTAATAGGGCTCGCTTGTTCAAAAACTACGGTGGGCAGTATGTGCCAAGAAGCTGTGTCATGACATCCAATACTACCTCATCGAGTCATTCGAGTGATGATGAGGTTCGTTATTTCAAACAAATGTATGGATGAGTCATTTATGAGTAAATACTCCTCGAGCAAGATAGTGAATTATTTCAGTCATCATTCACGCTGGCTCAGAGTGAAAACACGTTTGCATTTCCTGTACCACGTAGTGCTTTTTGTCCCTCTCGGCAGTTCATATACCGGAAAAACATGGAAGCCTCCATGAAGCTTACCCGTCCTATGTAACTACATATTAATTATTCTTCGCTCCGGAGGATTAGTGAGATTTTTGGCAGAGATAATTTTACACCAATGAGGACTTATTTATGAATGAATACGTTGATTTGAGGAAATAAATGACTTAAAATATTACACAGTCGCCCTTTAAGATGACTTAACCCTTATCCAACGTGCTTTATCCCTCCATGTCTTCAAAACCCTGACGACTTTCTGAGAACATCGACTGACTTTGACCCTTTGTGGCTCATAGCTCATCTGTAGAACACAAACACTTTGTTGTTTATGGCTCATCTGTTGAGCGCACACAATTTGTTGATTATGGCTCATCTCGTCGTCCTTACGAACGCACACACTGTGTTGATTTGTGATATCTAGGGTCTCTGATATATAACTACCATCAGAAATGATTCATGAAGGTAATTTTGTCCCATTTGGTCGTTTTCTATAGTAATACCATTTTTGATTGTCATGTAAATGAGAGAGGGAGAAGTGCAGATATATATGGACTTTAAAGCGATGTGAACTGAGGTTAGTGGCTATTGTAGAGAAAATATAAAAGGAGGAAGCTACATGTCAGGACATTTTGCTGTAGCCTTTCAAAATCAGCCAATCAGCCCTCCCCCTTTCTTTGAGACGGTTCTAAATAGACATTGAGAGGAAGCTACGGAGCAGATGAAGATGAATCCATGGACCCTCTCTGTGCTCCTGCTGCTAGCTGGTAAGCTGTAATGCTTCTTCTGTTTACTACCGGGAACGTGTCGGTAGACAAACTGGATCCAGCTGGCCTGCTGGCTCAACCTAGAGCTCTTTTTAGAGTCTAGTGGGACCTCAACTCTCAACTAGACACAGACAAAGAAGGACACAGATCAGTTTATCGTTCCATATGTTATCATAATAATAATAATAATATTGATGATAATAATAATGCATTGTTTTCTTAATGGGCCTCACCCCAAGAGCTTTCATAACATTAAATAAAAAAAACTTGATAGATAAAGTGTGAAATTAGATACGATAATATATAATTTATTATGCTTTATGATATGATATCAAATATTACATAATATGATTTAAAACCAAACGCATTCCAATATCAACGTCCCACCCTGACCTTCTCAGAGCGTCTTCACCATCAACCAGTCGCTCTCATTCTCACCATGACGGTGAAAAGCTCAACTTGGAGAGAGCATGACCTCATGTGAGACCCTCCCTTAGAACCGGGCTCCCTGTTGTGACCCCGACTGTCTGCTTCCTCCAGGGCCGCTGGGGGCGGACCCTGACTGGCACGTGGAGTACCCTGACTCCTTCTGCGTGGTGGAGGGCTCCACCGCCACCATCCCCTGCAGCTTCACCCACCCCAAGGTGCACAAAGAGACCCGCGTGGTGGTGGAGCGGGTGGAGGAAGGGACCAACGTACCGCTTCTGCTTCAAGACCAACAGCGGAGGGCACACCGGACGGAGAGGAGTCAGAGTCAACGTCACTGGGAAGTGTTACTTCTAGTACTGTTACTAGTTTGTGTAACTTCTATTTTCCCATTATATTAGTACTATAGGAAGAGACTAGACTTGGTTCCCATTGGGGAGGGATTAGTAGCTTCCTGTAGTCAACCTTGAGCAAGATGTCCTCACCCACCTGCTCCTCATGAGATGTTTCTGGATGTCCTCACCCACCTGCTCCTCATGAGATGTTTCTGGATGTCCTCACCCACCTGCTCCTCATGAGATGTTTCTGGATGTCCTGGAAGACGCTTTGGATCAAATGCATTTTATGATTCCTTGTATCTGCAAACCGACAGTGGTAAATAGTCAATGATAAGTGATGACCACTTCCACTGAAGGGTATATGCTGTCAATCTGTCCAGTTGTAAAGAACGTCCGTCTCACTGCGTCTTCAACAGGTGGAGAGGTTGTGAAGGTCAGAAGCTCCGTCACTGACCATGTGGTGAAAGAGGGCGGTCAGGTCACACTCACCTGTACCTCAGCCTGCTCCTTCCACCGATTGGACGTCCACTGGTACAGAAATGGCCACGCCCTATCAGAGACAGGCCCCGCCCTCCACCTCAGCTCTCTGACCAATAACAACACCGGGAATTACACCTGCTCTCTGGACTCCAGTGGGCAGAAAATCTCTGCGCCTTGGAGTCTATTGGTGTTGGTAGATGAAGGTGAGCCCCTCTCTGTTCACTAATGTCATGAGAGTGGTCCCTCATCTAATGTAATGTAGTGTATGATAGTCTAACATAATCTAATCTAGTATAGTCTATTTTAGTTTAAAACTATCTTATCTAATCTAGTATAGTCTTACGTTATCAAATGTTATGTACCGGCGGTACACAATAGTCTAATGTTATTCATTATAGTCTATGATGGTCTAACATTATCTAACGTAATAAAGTCTATGATAGTCTAATATTTTCTATTATAGTCTAGTATAATCTAACACTATCTAATGTAATATAGTCTTGTGTAATCTAACATTATCTATTATAGTCTAGTACAGTCTAACATTATCTGATATAGTCTATTATAGTCTAATATTATTTTTGATATAGTCTAGTATAGTCTAACTTTATCTGTTATGTTCTATGATAGTGTAACCTAATGACCGCTCCATCCATGGATGAATCCCTTGTGGTGTTCTCCAGGATTCCACAGGTCCGTCCACCTGGTGGTTGCCGTGGGGAAGGGCGTGGTGTTGGCGGTTCTCCTTCTCCTCCTGGCTGGGGTTGTCTTCGCTAAATGGTGCTCAAACAAAACCAATCAAATGTAAAGAAGCTGTTTGTCGATATGAGACATTGAAGTTGATAAAAGAAAACTATTTGTACGCGTAAAGATTTAAAGTGGATTGTGTCTTATCTGAGTCAGACTGAGAGACTCTGGGGCTGGTGGGGCTGCACACCTGTTGTGCGTTGGCTAGTCAATGCTCACAGGTTAAACCAGCCGTCACCACACACACTCAGGAGATCACCTAGATGGCAGCATGGATCACCATCTAAATGTGTCATGGACTTCGACATCCGCAATAAACTGGTTTGAACATCCTTACTCTGTGTCCTGTGACTTGAGGAGCCCGGTGAAAGCCACCTAGGTGGAGTGTGGTGGCCATCTTTAGGTAGAATGTGGTGGCCATCTTTAGGTACACTGGGGCGGCCATCTTTTGGTCGAGTATGGCGGCAATCTTTAGGTGGAGTGTGCGGCCATCTTTAGGAGAAGTGTGGCGGCCATCTTTAGGTGGAGGGGGTCGGCCATTTTTAGGTGGAGTTTGCGGCCATCTTTCGGAAGCGAGTTGTGGCAATCTTTGCCGGATCTTCTATTTCTATTGGATCATTAAAAAATGTAGCATCTCTCTGGCTTGCGGCTCCATATTGCCCTCACTACCTTAAAGGGGACCTATTATGCTTTTTCGACTTTTATGACCTTTAAACGTTTTTATAATGATTGATAGTCATGTTTAACCATACTAAAGTGTCAAATAATGACGTACATGCATTTCGACGTATTCCCTGCTGACTGGGGTGGCTGTGCAGAGCGTTAAATACTCTGACAACGTTTGCGATTCACTTGTTCACATTTCCGGGAAATCATCTACGTAGAGGCACTCCTGCCGCACCCCCATATGCCGGGTCAAATCTGCCCGCGCGCACGCTTCAAGGAAGGTAACCAATCACAACAGAGTTGGGTTGGCAGGAGGGGGGCGAGGGGGCGGAGAAGGACGAAGCCGAGCATTGACAGAGAAGGCTGAAAGCGCCCAGATGAGAGGAGGAAAATCTACATCATTTTTTGTGGATGGTTAAACATGACTATCAATCATTATAACAACGTTTATAGGTCATAAAAGTCGAAAAGCATAATAGGTCCCTTTTAACTCTTTTTGTATCACAGAATGAGGAAACACAAAAAAGAGGGGTTGGAGATGGACCAGTTCCACCTCCAACCATTAAGTAGTTCAGGGATTAGAAAAATAGTCATTTTCGCTATCTTTAAAATTCCTTTTTTATAGATAGACTGGTAGAACCAGACTAGCAGGCTCAATAAACAACCCAGCTGTTTTGTTTCAACCAGCAGGGCAGCAGGGCGCCCTGTCAGATGATAGCAGTGTTTAACCTGTGGTTTGTTGCCACTTCCCAGGCAGACTGTGTAACTGTGAGGCTGCAGGTGTGTCTGGAGACGCTGGGCGTGGAGGAAGAGACGCTGGAGGGAGTTCCAGCTCACCTGCGCCTCCCAGTGGCTGTGACCCGCTACTGGCTGAGGAGGGCCAGCCCTGAGCCGACGCTCCTCAAAGCTCTGCTGATGGTCATGGTCCAAGGAGAACTGAACCGACGGACAGGAGGGACAACAGGTAGGTAGCACATGATGTAACTTGATCACTCATTCACTCACTTAATTACTCCCCATCCTCCGGACGGTGTCGTGGCTCGCAGCTTCAACCAATGGCAGGCCTGCCTGAAGGACGGCTCCCAGCTCAACCTGCTGCTCTGCAAGCCTCTCCCTGAACCCCACTACGCCTGGTGAGACACCCAGACAGTACTGTTTCCATAGCGACACCATCACCCAAACAGTACGGCCTCAATAGTTACAACATCGACCAGACAGTACTGTTTCCATAGTAGCACCATCGCCTAGCCAGTAGTTAACATAGTAACACCATTACCCAGCAAGTATTGTTTACATAGTTACGTCACTGAGCTAGTCCTGTTTCCATAGTTTTAAGATAAGATAAAACAGTACTTTATTGGACGGGTTTGTCCAGGTTTGTACCAGGGCAGGCTGGTACACCAGCGGCAGAAGCAGCTCCTGAACTGGGAGCCAGAGGAGATGGGCTGGAGTGGAGCCACGTCAACGCGTCAAGAGGTTACGACCCCGCTGTCCTACCAATGCGGCAGGACGCTAAAATGAACGCTAAAACACAACCCAGTACCAGAACTCACTGGTTCTTATTTCTGGACCAGCGTGGAGTTGGAGCCTGTTCGTCCCGCCCGGAGCCAGGATTATTTACGTGGAAAAGCCAAGAACCGGTTCGAGATCGGCACTGGCTTTGATTGGTGGAAAAGGGTTTCTTCGTGTTTCTTCCGCAACATATGTCCTTAGGTCTGTGTTCTCTGTTGTCATTACAATATTATGGTTGTGGGCTTTTTCTCAGTGTGAAGCCTGAGTTGTGTTGATAGCGAACCGCAGCAAACCAAATCATGAATCTCACTGACCCCGTGTGTATGGTTTATTATGGTACTGAAGTTCTGTCCAGAGGTTCTTCTGTCGGAGAACCGTCGTGAAACCGTGTCACCTCAGGAATATAGACTGTGACTCAAAGGGTTCTTTGTAATTGACCTCTATTTATTATTGAATTATTTATGATATACATTTAGAGCTGAGGTCAAACCTTTAATGTTTGAAACATAATATTTGTATGTGATATGACACTTTGCTTGCAGTGATTGCATTGGCTATGTCTCCTGTCATTCTTGGTTCAAGGGTTCTGATCTTGATTGTTTTCCTCCCTCTGGTAGAACATGATTATCCGATCACTAATGGATGCGTTAAGGCTGTGTGGCCAACATCATATGTAGGGCCCTTCCTTATCGCTGATCTTGAAGAAGGCTTGGGGGCCGAAACATATTCCAAATGAAAGAGAAATACATATGGAGCAAGAGCGGGCAACACTTTCTTTCTACTGACATACTGAAAAGTACAATAGGCCTCGATGTGTGTGTGTGTGTGTGTGTGTGTGTGTGTGTGTGTGTGTGTGTGTGTGTGTGTGTGTGTGTGTGTGTGTGTGTGTGTGTGTGTGTGTGTGTGTGTGTGTGTGGTCCACTATCTGAATCCAGCTTGAGTGATTCGTCAGGAAAAACGAGGGTCCTCGTTGAATTGAGGTCCTAGAACTGCAGTCCTAGAACCGCGGTCCTGATGCTGCAGTCCTGATGCTGCAGTCCTGAAACTGCAGCCTCCTCTATTGAAGCTTCAAACTAACATACCGTTAGTTTGAAGTGCTGAAAGCCAGCTCCTTATTCGTTGTCATTTGTGTCAAGTGTTTAAATGTGAATAAGGGGCTAGCTTTTCTGGATTTTCAGCTCTCCATTAGATCATGAGAACGAATTTAGGCCATGCTTTAAACATCATAATGCAAAAGTTTATGTCCTTTTAAACAGATAAAATGACTGTTTTAGGTGGCGCAAAGGATGGTCTTAAAACAGGTCGTAGGCCTGCATCAATTTTTGAGATTGGTTCTAAGTGGGAAACCCATTCAGGCCAGACTGAATCTGACACTGTGGGATACATGGTTTAACACAGAACAAATTACAAATTACAAACACATTGTTTTTGATCAACAAACATGTACCAATACCACTGGTAACCAGTTTGTCATTAAAAAACAATGTTCGGAATTATGGCCTCGTTCCTGGTCGCACATTACGAGCTGTGAATGGGAATCTACGAATCGGGAGCAACAGCTAGCTAGAGCTTTATCTTTGTGTCTGTTTGTTCGTAACTTAGTAAGTATCCCATGCCTTAAAAAGCTGTGTGCCTCCGGATGATATTATGATCCGAGCCATTGCGATACATCCACTGTAACCCCGAGCGCATGGCACCCCCGTCTGCACCTGTTGACTCATGTGGGGTACGACTCGAAACCCATCGCTGCTGTCAAGGTGTCTTCTGCCGTCTGGGATGTCCTGGCTCCCAGCCAACTCAGGAGGCCCTCCAGGCGGGCGGCCATTATACTCTTCCTATAGGCGGTCCGCTGGAAGGAATTGGTACCAGTAAATTTGTTTGAGGTTGACGTAGTCGTTCCCGGCCAATGAGGAGAAGAGAGGCAGCAGCTGGAGGTTGATGTTGAAGAAGTTGCAGAAGCTGGACGTGGTGTAACGCTTACAGGGGATGTAACTCTGGCTCGCATTCTGGCCAGGGCAGCCGTGCCCTTATCAACCACCACCGCCATATCCTGGCGAGGTCTCAAAGATCTTTCCCAATAACCCTAACCCTTACGAATTAAACTTAATATACAATAACTGAACGAAGATTATGAAATCAAAACACTTCTTTCTAGAAATGTGATCAAAACTCATTTTGATGCCGGAACTATATCAAAATATTGCGTTTTCCACTGAGAATATCTCAGTAATGTTGTTATTTTATAATGATAGAAACTTGACAGTCACGTGACGGCAGCTTCTGCATTTTAAATGTGTATTTAAATGTGGACTAATGGATTTGTGGTATTTTAATAATACGATGCCCACATATAACTAAAATAAAATATCTGGAATGGGAAATAACAATTCCACACTGTGGAAATTAATTATCTGTAATTATCTGTAATCGTTATTCTTACTAGTGAAAAAGAAATTACGGATATCTATAATTAAATGAAAGATTTCTGTAAAAAAATAAATAACATGTTGAAGTTTCATTTCCACTAGTACAAACTAAATCACTACTAGTCAGCCCCGACTGGTTAAATGCTGAAAGGGCTTACCATACAGGGTGTGACGTTGATATTGTAGTGGGTTGTATTGTGTTGTGTTCATATCATATTATATAATATTTTATATCACATCATACAGCATAATATATGATATAGTTTATTATATCGCACACCATATTATATCTTATCATATTATATCATATATCAAATCATAGATCATATCTAATTTCATACTTTATGCAACAAGTTTATTTTTTTATGTTATTACAAAAGGTTTTTTGGTTAGGCACATTAAGAAAACAATACATTATCATTATTATTATTATTATTATTATTATTATTATTATTATTATTATTATTATTATTATTATTATTATTATTATTATTATTATTATTATTATTATTATTATTATTATCATTGCCTTTGGGACGATAAACTTATTGAATCAAAGGGTTAGGGTTAAGGTTAGGGTCAGGGTTACAACACTTATTTTTCTGTGTTTAGTGGTAGAGTTGAGGTCTTATTAGACTAAACAGAGCTCTAGGTTGATCCGACAGGCAAGCTGGATCCAGTTTGAGTACGGACACGTTCCCGTTAGTAAACAGAAGGAGCATAGCTTACCAGCTAGCAGCCTTCTTAAAAAGACAGAACCCCGACATACTTGACGTTCTGCTGTTTCTTGGACCAGGCAGCAGGGGGCGCTGTTCGTCGCTTTGGACGACCGATCCAAACCACCTCTGGAGTCGTTTGCCTGATGTCCACGTGTTGTGACTGTGGTGACGGTATGCACGGCTACGACTGCCTCTCCATCAGAAAGATGTCATTACATTTACATTTACATTTAGGGGATTTAGCTGACGCTTTTTTTCCAAAGTGACTTACAATCAGTACATTTGTCATAAGAAAGAGAAACAACAATATATCAACAATATACCTCAATACACCCCAACACTGGTCCTCATAACCTCCCCCCCCCCTTCCCTCTCACCCCCACCCCTCCCTCTCCTGCTTCCTCCCCAGTTCTGGGTTTCTGGACCGGTCCTTCCTGTCTTTGGTTCTGTAGCGCGTTCTAACCGACACCCTCGGCCAATCAGAGCCCTGATCCAGGTCTTCAGCCCCGCCCAGCTCCTCCTCCTCCTCCTCGTCCTCGGTGTTGAGGTGAAGGTGCTCCATGCTGGCCCTCAGCTGGGCCTCAGGCCCCCCAGCTCTCCCGTTGGCCCCGGGGTCTGACTGGGTCACTGCTCCCAGGAGCCTCCTGTACAGTCTCCTGAACTGGTCGTCCTGTACGATGTCCACTGGCTCCCTCTCCTGGAGCTGCTTCTGCCGCCGGTGCACCAGCCTGCCCTGGTACAACCTGGACCAACCCGTCTGGGATTAATGAAGCACTTGTCTTATCTTACAACTAAATTTGGTTGACCCAACCCTCAACTATTCCTGTCACAAATGTCGATGTGTTTAAATGCCTCAGTATATCAAAAGATAACAATCTTGTGATGTTATTCTGTTATCTAATGTTTTTTATAACTTCAGCTTCATATGATGGTGTAACTATGGAAACATTAATGGCTAGTTACGGTTTTAATATGCAAAAAGTGCCCGCCCGCTTACAATGAAAAAGTACTGGCTAGATGATGGTGCAACTATAGAAACAGTGTTTCTTGGAAATGGTGCTACTATGGAAACAGTACTGTCTGGGTGTCTCACCAGGCGAAGTGGGGATCAGGGAGGGGCTTGCAGAGCAGCAGGTTGAGCTGGGAGGCGTCCTTCAGGCAGGCCTGCCATTGGTTGAGGCTGTGAGCCACGACAAAACCTGGAGGCTGAGAGATGTGGTTGGTATCCCCCTGCCAGCCTACACACACACATAAGCATGCACACATGGGGAGGGAGTAATTGTGATGACCTCGCTCTGGTTGGTTATGCAGGGGATTGTTGTGCAGGGGATTGTGGAGGCGTATCTAAGGTGTTGCAGCAGGATCTGCAACACACCAATCAGGCTCCTCCTCACTTATAAGCTGGCTGCCTAGGCCATCTCACTGTCTGAGCCTACTGATTGATCTGATACCCTACATTACAACACTCACACCCACCCATGCACTGCATACACTACTAATAATACTGACACATTGTTTATCTTTATTTCTTTGTAGTTATCATTGTGTGGTCTCCCCTTTTATGTCTGAACTACAAGCTATTTCATGACAGTAATGAGTGAGTGAGGAAGACGTTACTTGAAATACAACAAGTCATTCCTACCTGTTGTCCCTCCTGTCTGTCTATTCCGTTCTCCTTGGACCATGACCATCAGCAGAGCTTTGAGGAGCGTCAGTTCAGGGCTGGCCATCCTCCACCAGTAGCAGGTCACAGCCACTGGGAGGCGCAGGTGAGCCGGAACTCCCTCCAGCGTCTCTTCCTCCACGCCCAGCGTCTCCAGACACACCTGCAGCCTCACAGCGAGGTCTGCCTGGGAAGTGGGAACCAACCACATGTCCAATTTAAGGATTATTAAACATGCATTCAATGACTCCTTCTATATGTTGAACTCATAACTTTCTACCTGCTCCCCTGCTGATATGTTGATGAGATGCACCCGTCCTCTGCTTATTGAAACAGAAGTGACTGGATGTTTATGGAGCCTGGTAGTCTGGTTCTACCAGTCTATCTTGCAGTGGAGCCAGCAGATTTAAATTGGGGTAATTAGGTATTCAGAGTATTCAGAGTATCTATGGATACCCATTGTATTTCTACTGGATATAATTTTTTTAATTGTAAGGCTTATAGCTCAGCCCCTGATTGCAAAAAAGTTTTTCAAATGTTCAGATATGTATGGATCCCTGTAACTGAGGTCTCCAAAAGGTTTGGTGCCGAAATTCCTGTAGGGGGAGCTATAGGGCGCGTCACATCCCCTGCATTGGAGCCCCGATGGATTACAAATTCGGAAAGTTAGTGTACATGCCTTATTACTCCTGCTGAACATTTCTGCTATTTGGACCCATAATGTCCGTCAGGATAGATTTTGTTGTACGGTAACATGTCGGACGCCTGCTCTTTGTTCCTTCTCGATCAATTTCAATTATCAGACGATTGTCAGACATTTAAAGATTGCTAGTATTTGTGTGTGTGTGTGTGTGTGTGTGTGTGTGTGTGTGTGTGTGTGTGTGTGTGTGTGTGTGTGTGTGTGTGTGTGTGTGTGTGTGTGTGTGTGTGTATTTGTATTTGTGTGTCACAGTGCCAATATGAATGAATGCTAAGCTATGCTCAAAATAAGCGCCATTGGTCACACATGAATATAAACGGAATTGGCTCTTTACCAATGACTAGGACTCACTCAGAATCTCTTTGGGACACTAATGTCACTGCCCCCCACAGACGTGTTGCTGCCAATTGTTGGACAAGGGCGACGGCTGGCCTTGGGCGGTCGCAGGGCTCTGAATACCTTTTGGAACTATTTGCAGTCGTAGTTGAAAGTGTGTTTTTCTCTTTCTAATCCCTAAACTATGTAATAAAACAAAAATATGAATTACTCCAAGGTAGTGCTCAAATAAGTTGACAGTATCGGTTAGAGTGAGGAGTTGGACGGATTTGATATGAATGACGTTTTGCTATGACACACGAGACAGTTGTTTGAAAATATACTGTCTGGTATGTATCCATATCCCCTGTTTAGGATGCAGACATCTTCTATATCTTATCATGGTTGTGAATGTCTTGATTTAGCCTAGCACTAGCATAGCCTTAGCCTAGCCCTTTTCTTTGTGCAGAGCTAACTAGGCATATGCCAGCGTCCTAAAGCCCATATAGTATGATTTGTATCAATCTATTACACATCTATGCTCCAGCTATGCTCCATCTGTCTTCCAGCTGAATGAGTGGGTAGGCCTACCTGGGGCAGAGAGTCCAGCCTCAGCGTCTGAGCGGCTCCTTGGACCAGCGGTCGCACCTTGACACTGACGAGCTCCAGACCGACCCGGTCAACCTCCTCCACCTCACCCCCCCTCTGGCCCAGCAGCAGCCCGTACAACACCTGTCTGAGAGGCCGCGAGGTGAGGTTGCAGCTCTGTAGCGCGCTGTGCTCCACCTGGATGCGGAGAATCTTCCTCCTGTGCACAAATACGTCAGCTCCCAGGTCTCCTCTGGCCAGGCACGCACGGACCCACTCAGGGGCCCAGCTCAACATCTCCGCGGGCAGGGACGGTGCGGTCCCCTCACTGAAGAACCCCCGCAGAGAGGAGCTGGGGAGCCGGTGCTCCAGCATGGCCGTCTGCACCTCCGTCTGCACCTCCGTCTGTGCCTCCGTCTGTGCCTCTGTCTGTGCCTGTTGACTCATGGGGGGTATGAGATCCATCGCTGCTGTCAAGGTGTCTTCTGTCGTCTGGTCTGTCCTGGCTCCCAGCCAACTCAGGAGGCCCTTCAGGCCTTTTTACTCTGCCCAGGGCGGTCCGCTGGAATGAATTGGACCCAGTTCATTTTTCTGAGGTGGACATCGTTGTTCGTGGCCAACGAGGCGAAGACGGGCAGCAGCTGGGGGTCGATGTTGAAGAAGGCGCAAAAGCTGGCCGTGGTGTATTTCCTGCAGGGGATGTCACTCGTGCCACGACCAGTCTCCACTGCATGCCACAGGAAGTGTTTGAGTGGCAGAACCCCCGCCGGAAGGTCGTAGGTGTAGAAGTCAGTGTCTCCGGACAGCACCGGGGAGCTCCAGTCTCTGGCCAGAGCAGCCAGCTGGCCGTCGGCCTCTCCGAAGTACCTGACCAGCGGCACCTTCATGTCGTTCAGGGTCTGTTCGAATACTGTCGTGGTAAAGGGGGGAACGATACTCATCCTCTTGCCCTTCAGAGTGGCTTCCTTCGCCTTCCAGAGAAGGCCTCTTTGACGGTCCTCTCTGATGTTAATTCTGATGTCACTGGCGCCCGTGCCTCCGTCCATCACCACGTACGTTTTGATTCCACAGTCGGCCAGAGTCTTGAAGAAAGCCTGGACCTCTGCCTGGAAGGCCAGGTACTCCCCGCCACGGTTCTGGTCCAGGTTGGACCTGGCGTACAGGGAGAAGGCCAGGTTAGTGCCGTCCACCAGCAGCTTGCTGTCCCTGAAGCGAATGTCTTCATAAATACTCCATTGATGCAAGTACGTTGACTAAAAGACCAAGATCCAAAGTGACAGCGAGGCGTCACCGTGTTCTAACAGCTCCCCTATTGCCCCCACCCCTGGACGTCCTCCCCTTCCTGCTCACAACCACCCCTCCCTCTCCTGGTCCCTCCCCAGCTCTGGGTTTCTGGACCGGTCCTTCCTGTCTTTGGTTCCGTAGCATGTGTTCTTACCGACACCCTAGGCCTAACCAAGCCCTGATCCAGGCCTTCAGCCCGGCCGCGCTTCAGAAACGCCAATATAACCGAACAGAGCCGCACTGTACCGCAATGAACAGTACGAACCGCTCGCAGGAAACGAGGCATACGAATTAGCGGGTTTGTTGGTTCTTTTAGCCTAGACTTGAGAGGATAACCCCTCCCTCCAGGCTGCTCCACAGCCAGGGCTCCTTTCAGGACCGCAGACATCGAACTGTGGTCCTGAAACTGCAGCCTCCTCTATTGAAGCAACATACTGTTAGTTGGAAGTGCTCAAAGCCAGCTCCTTATTCGTTGTCATTTTTCTAAGTGTGTGAATAAGGGGTTAGCCTTTCTGTATTTTCAGCTGTCCACGACTGTAGGTCAGGCTCTAAACAGCATTTAAACAGATAATCCATGTCCTGTTGAGCAAATAACATGTCACGGTTAGCGGGTGGCAGGCAGGCAGGTAGGACCCAATCACAGACAGTTCAGGTAAAAGGATCATTTATTAACTCAAAAGGCAAGGAACACCGAGAACACGGGTGACGCGGGTGACGCAGGTAACACAGGGAACACCGGGAACACAGGTAACACACAGGACACAACTCACCACAAACTAAAATGATCCGACAAGGAACGAAGGAAAGACAAGGGCTTAAATACTAAACACACACTGGGGACGCAAGAGTAACAGCTGGAACACATTAGGGGATGGAGCAGTAATCACACAGGAGGGAAACTTGACCGGTCGAGATGCAGTTGAGGTGGTCAATTATGGTTATTCCTACTCAGTGGGACGAGAGCTGAACATAAGAACCTCGTTCCTCTGAACCCCAGTTTTCCAAAATCAACGGTGAACTAAATGAAATGCAGTTCTATGTTTTTATAAATTTTTCATAAAATCGATTGAATTTTAAAATGCATTCATTGCAAAATAAATGTTTAAAAAGTAGTTGCTTCTGTGTTGGAATAACTATCTATTATTTGAATGAGTAATGCCTTGTAAAGAAGTCAGTATGGAACCATATGACATATATTATAACAACAATAATTATGGAAAAAAATATTACTAGCCATTTGTTAGATAAACTGAAGATATTACGTAAGAAGATAACAGGAATGATGAAGAAACAACCAATGCTCTGTATCTTCTTTCAAAAATACGGATTGTAAGTCGGCCGTATCTTGAAGAAGTCTGACCTACGGGATTCATTTGTATGTGTTTGTGTGTGTGTGTGTGTGTGTGTGTGTGTGTGTGTGTGTGTGTGTCTGTGTGTTGGTGTAAAAAGGAGCTGGGATCCTCTCTTGGTAAATCCAATCACCATAGAAGTCGGAACTTGACGTAACTTGACCTGTCACGCCATGGGAGTAAAAGGCTTGTGGTCGCTGTTTGAGGACTACGGCCAGATACCACGACATCCGCTTCAGGGACAGCTAGCTGGTGGTGGACGGCAGTGGTCTGGCCCACCACCTCTACAACATGGCCAACCTGGATCAGAACCACTGCGGGGAGTATTTTTCAAGACTCTGGACAACTGTCGAATCTAAGCAAAAGTTGTGATTGACGGAGGCTCAGGCCCCAGCGACATCAAACTAAACCACAGTATGGACCTTCAAAGAACACTTGTCAAGAAGATCCCTGACGGTCTAAAGGGTGGGAAAAAGGGCTTCTATGCCCTCTTTACCACGACAGTGTTCGAAGAGACGCTGAACGACATGAAGGTGCCGCTGGTCAGGTGCTTCGGAGAGGCCGACGGCAAGCTGGCTGCCCTGGCCAGAGAGTTGGCTGCCGGTGCTGTCCAGAGACACTGATTTCTACATCTACGACCTTCCAGAGGGGGTTCTGCCACTTACTCCCATCTGGCACTCAGTTAAAAAAAGTCAAGCCAGAAGTGACATCTCCTGCAAGTGATACCCCATGTCCAGCTTCTGCACCTTCTTCAACCACGACCGCCAGCTGCTGCCCGTCTTCGCCTTGTTGGCCGGGAACGACTACGTCAACCTCAGAGATGTTAAGTGGGCCAGTTACGTTCCTGCGGGAAGACCTACAATGAAGTTCAGAACCGCTAGCCTGGTGGGCCTCCTGAGTTGGCTGGGAGCCAGGAAAGACGAGACGACAGAAGACACCTTGACAGCAGCGATGGCACTCATACCCAACATTAGCCAACAGGCGCGGACGGAAATGCGGACGGAGTTGCAGAACGGCATGCTAGAGTACCGACTCCCTGCAGAGGTTTTTTCAGTTAGAGGACCATTCCGCCGCTGCCTGCTGAGATGTTGAACTGGGTCCCTGAGTGGGTCTGTGGGTCCCTGGCCAGAGGAGACCTGGGGGCCAACATACTGGACTATGACATACTTGTGCACAGGAGGAAGTTTCTGCGAATCCAGGTGGAGTCAGCGACCTTGCAGAGCTCTATCCTCACCTCAAGGCCCATCCGACAGGTGTTGTACGGGCTTTTTTTCATAGCATCACATCATTGATATCAAATCCGTCTAACTCCTCACTCCAACTGAAATTGTCAACTTCTTTGAGCACTACCTTGGTGAAATTAATATTTACAGTAATTCAGAGTTTTTGGTTATACTTTAGATGGGCATGTGTTTTGTTCCCACTTCCAGGCAGACCGCGCTGGGAGGCTGCAGGTGTGTCTGGAGACGCTGGGCGTGGAGGAAGAGACGCTGGAGGTAGTTCCGGCTCACCTGCGCCTCCCAGTGGCTGTGACCCGCTACTGGCTGAGGAGGGCCAGCCCTGAGCCGACGCTCCTCAAAGCTCTGCTGATGGTCATGGTCCAAGGAGAACTGAACCGACGGACAGGAGGGACAACAGGTAGGTAGCACGTTTGGTCAGAGACACTCACACACAGACACTCAAATACACACACACACACACACCTAGAGACTCACTCTGTGTGTGTGTGTGTGTGTGTGTCTGTGTGTCTGTGTGTGTGTGTGAGTGTGTGTGTGTGTAGGCTGGCAGGGATATACCAACAACTCTCTCAGCCTCTGGATGGTATCGTGGCTCTCAGCTTCAACCAATGGCAGGCCTGCCTGAAGGACGCCTCCCAGCTCAACCTGCTGCTCTGCAAGCCCCTCCCTGAACCCCACTTCGCCTGGTGAGACACCCAGGCAGTGCTGTTTCCATAGTAACACAATCACCCAGCTAGTGCCGTTTCCTTAGTTACACCATCACCCAGACAGTACTGTTTCCATAGTAACACCATCACCCAGACAGTACTGTTTCCATAGTAACACCATCACCCAGACAGTACTGTTTCCATAGTAACACCATCAACCAGCTAGTGCTGTTTCTTTAGTTACACCATCACGCAGACATTCATGTTTCCATAGTAACTCCATCAACCCGACAATACTGTTTCCATAGTAACACCATCACCCAGCTAGTACAGTTTCTGTAGTTACACCATCACCGAGCAGTATAATTTCCATATCTACACTATCCCTTGGCCATTACTGTTTCAATCGTATTAATGTCACCAGCCAGTACTGTTTCCATAGGTACACCATCGCCTAGCTAGTCCTGTTTCCATAGTTGTAGATTAGATAAGACAGTGCTTCATTAATCCCAGACGGGTTGGGGCAGGTTGTACCAGGGCAGGCTGGTGCACCGGCGGCAGAAGCAGCTCCAGGAGGAGGAGCCAGAGGACATCGTACAGGACGACCAGTTCAGGAGACTGTACAGGAGGCTCCTGGGAGCAGTGACCCAGCCAGACCCCGGGACCAACAGGAGAGCTGGGGGGCCTGAGGCCCAGCTGAGGGCCAGCATGGAGCACCTTCACCTCAACACCCAGGATGAGGAGGAGGAGGAGGAGGAGGAGGAGGAGGAGGAGGAGGAGGAGGAGGAGCTAGGCGGGGCTGAAGGCCTGGTTCAGGGCTCTGATAGGCCTAGGGTGACGGTTGGAAAACGCTACAGAACCAAAGACCGGAAGGAACGGTCCAGAAACCCAGAACTGGCGAGGAAGCAGGAGAGGGAGGGGTGGGGATGAGCAGGAAGGGGGGCGTTCAAGACGTGGGTGCAATAGGGGAGCTGTTAGACCAGGGTGTTTCCTCGTGCACTTACAAGTGCACTACAAATCGAGTATTTATCGTCTTATTTTTATATTATACCGTTTTTTATTGTCTGTTCAGAGGATTTAATTTAAAGTTATATGCATTAAATATTAGAATCTGAGATTTTCATGTGTTACCCATTGGTGAAACTTTAAAATGCAACCTGTTTAGTTGAATGCGTCTTTAGTGAGGGCTATTGTTGGCTAGTTAGTAATTCGCCTATTGTGTATAAATTCCTACCTAGTGATGGCTCTATAGAGGAATGCTGCTGCCCGACCATCTCCTGAGCTATGCTACTCTACATTTCACTTTCATTTTCGACGTCGGGACATTCCTTGCCGGCATCATTGTTGTAAAACTTGTCAAACGCGTGACTTACCCTGAACAAGTGAGGAATTCGAACCTACCCTGAAAACGTTAGCGTATGAATCAGGGGCGATTTCTCTATAAAACTGCAAGATCAGCCTACCCTAAATTTTCTGAAAATGAAAGGGTCAAATATACTGTATACTGTTATGTTAAAATTTCATTGACTAAAAATGCGTTAGAACACGTCCATCTCGAAGACGAGTTTGTTCAGAATCAGCTGCTTATCGCAGGTCAACTGAGTAGATTTCCTTTTCATACTTTCCCGTAGCGTCACTGTGCATTTGCCTGTTGAAGCTCAGCGTCCATCGACTTCAATGGGGCTGCATAGAACAGCCTTTTTTGGTGTCTAAAGACGACGGTCATTGGATAATGCTGCGATTATGTCCCTCCCACGGACACTCAGAGTCTCTGGGGGTGAATGGAGCAGTTGGCTCACCTGAACGCTGGCCTTCTGCGTGATGATTGGAGGGTCTGCGAAAGACTTGAGTTGCCGTTTGATTGACAGCGATTTTGAACTATAAGACGTCTCTGGAGCACTCTTTGGTCCTCAGTCCCCTTGTGGGAATTTCCCTCTGTTTAATATCATTTTGGTAGTTGGCAATCACTTTGATTCAGGGAGCTTGAGGTCTGAACTTCAAATCCTGTATTCAAATCAGGACTTGCAGGGTGACAGGGGGAAGCTGTGTTATTTCTTAGTGTTCCTTAAAGTCATGGAGTTGGACAGTGCAATGCCTCAGCTTTACAACCTGTTCTAATTAATGGCAACAATTGGAGCTACATCTGCAGGTTTAGAAAAGAGCTTCTCCTGTTTAAAGCGGCTCTAGTCCTACACCCGTAACACATTCAAGGCCGTTCAAGGCGCCTAGCTCTGCTGGCCATTGAGAGGACCATGGTATAGTCACTGGAAAGGACAGCTAGTTGGTATGACAGGGTCACAGAGCATTTCCTTGAAAAGGAACAGAGAGCAGAATTTACCTATAAATAATTTGCAATTCATATGATGTGGGCCGAAAATGAGCTTCCCCTCTTTGAAAGACCAGCAGGCGCCACTGGTATGAATCTATTCATACAGCCTCTCAACCACAATGCCTGACTTGACTATTTAATGATATATCTTGCCAAAATACATTTCAACATAATCTAAAATGTATTTCTAAAATGTAAATTAATAAAATTACTATGTACAATTACAATCTGATTTGTAAAGTGTGTGTGTGTGTGGGGGGGGGGGGCTCTGAGTTTAGGAGTGTCCAGGGGCCCCTGAAGGGGTCCGGCCGTACCATGAAGAAGTCTGACCAACGGGATTCATTCCCCAATATAGGCCCATTGTGTAGGGCTACTGATAGTGTACACTCACACACATCAGTACAGTATGCTATACGCTTTCTGCTGCATTGCTTCAAGGGACCAGGAAGCAATAATAATAATAATAATAATAATACATTTAATTTAGAGTCGCCTTTCAAGACACCCAAGGTCACCTTACAGAGCATATAGTCATCATACATTTAAAAAAAAAAAAAAAAAATTGTGTAAAAATAAATAAACATAAGCAATAAGAAATAAATAAAACAAAAACAAGACAAAACAAAACAAAAAAACAATCAAAACAGTGATCAGTTAGACGCTGTGTGCGAGTTTGAACAGGTACACAATGCAGAGTTGATGGAGTTGTTGATATGAAATCTCCAGAAGCGAACTTACAGAGAACTCAGGAGCCACTCCCAGTGCGGGTATGTGTTTGTGTTGGTTGATAAAGGAGCTGGGATCCTATCTGTGTGAGTCCAGTCGCCCCAGAAGTCAGAACGTATCCAGTCATTGAAAGGTGAAGTTAGAACCTGACCTGTCAGTCACAATGGGGGTGAAGGGCTTGTCGTCGCTGCTGAAGGACTACAGCCAGATCTACCAGGACATCCGCTTCAGGGACAGCAAGCTGCTGGTGGACGGCACTAACCTGGCCTACAACCTTTATGACATGGCCAACCTGGACCAGAACCACGGCGGGGAGTACCTGGCCTACCAGGTCCAGATCCAAGCTCTCTTCAAGGCTCTGATCGATTGTGAAATCAAAGCATACGTTGTGATTGATGGAGGCTCGGGCACAAGTGACATCAAATTGGACACCAGGATGGACCGTCAAAGAGCCCGTCTGGAAAATATACCTGCTGCTCTGAAGGGCAAAAAAATGGGCATCTTTCCCCCCTCTATCATGTCAGTTTTTGAACAGACGCTGAACGACATGAAGGTGCCGCTGGTCAAGTGCTTTGGAGAGGCTGACGGCCAGCTGGCTGCCCTGGCCAAAGAGTGGTCCTTCCCGGTGCTGTCCGGAGACACCGACTTCTTCATCTATGCCCTACCGAAGGGGGTTCTGCCCCTGCATAACTTCCAGTGGGACTCAGTTAAAAGAACTGAGGCCAGTAGCTACATCCCCTGCAAGCTATACACCACGTCCAGCTTCTGCACCTTCTTCAACATCAACGACCAGCTGCTGCCCGTCTTCGCCTCGTTGGCCTGGAACGACTACGTCAACCTCAGAGATGAGTCAACAAGGTGGGCCGGAGGCAGTGCACCGGGAAGACCTACAATGCCCCAAAGGGCCTCCCGCCTGGAGGGTCTCCTGAGTTGGCTGGGAGCCAGGAATGACCGGACGACAGAAGACACCTTGACAGCAGCGATGGCCGACATGAGCCAACAGGCGCGGAGGGAGGTGCAGAAGTCCATGCTGGAGTACCGTCTCCCCAGCTCCTCTCTGCGGGGGTTCTTCAGTGAGGGCACTGTTCCGCCGCTGCCTGCTGAGTTGAGCTGGGTCCCTGAGTGGGTCCGTGCGTCCCTGACCAGAGGAGGCCTTGGAGCTGACATACTGATGCACAGGAGGAAGATTCTGCGGATCCAGGTGGAGAGCAGCAACCTAAAGAGCTCCAACCTCACCTCACGGCCCATCCGGCAGGTGTTGTACGGGGTGTTGCTGGCCCAGGGGGGGGGTGAGGTGGAGGAGGTGGACAGAGTCGGCCTTGAGCCCAACAGGGTCAAGGTGCAACCGCTGGTCCAAGGAGCCGCTCAGAGGCTGAGGCTGGACTCTCTACCCCAGGTAGGCCTCCCTGTCCAACTCCTCACTCTAACCGATACTGACAACTTGTTTGAGCACTTGTGATGCAGTGCGTTACTATGAATTGAATGAATACACTGCGTAATCCGAACGCACCCCTGGCTCCAAACACAAACTGGTAGTGAGGGTTAACAACGAGATAAGCGATTATGATTGGCTAAGGCAGAGTCATGTTTCATGGTAGCCAATCGGAGCCAGTGTTTTTACACACAAGTCAGGACACACGCGCCACACACACGCAAACGCACACACCAAACCGATGTGATGAAGCAGCAGAAATGGCGAGTGCGGAGCAATCCGATGAAAAGTTGGCATTTTCTGTAGTATCTGGCAGATGTTCCACAGCCTTTGCAACCAAGCAAATTGAAATCCAGGCCCCATCCACACTAACCCGGGTAAATGTAAAAACGCGAATCAGCAATGAAAATGATCTCCGTCCTCACTATCGTTTTCATATCGTTTTCGGAATGTTTTGCATCCACGTTCCAAACTGAAATTATTTTGATAAATAGTTGTTGTCATGGTTACGTAACTCCACCACGCCTCTCTGTTTAGATTACAGGCGCGCAGATGATATTTACAGTTGATCAGCTGGTTAATCATTTTCGACCCGGTCTTGTCCAGAAACGCCACTCCAAGTAGGCTACGGTTTGAACTCTTGTCTTTCGGTTTATTTACCATCACTTAAGAACATTAAGTACAAGGCTCGCCTCCGGCGTTGGACCACCGAATATGTTTGAGCCAATATGTCGAGTTGTTTCTGGAGATAAATTAGTACAATGTACAGAGAGATCCTCATTTGCATTTCACCTGCCATTTTTTTGATGAGCTTCTCGGTCTCGAGCGCAATCTTGTGGCAGTGTCATTGCAACCGAACGTCATCGTTTCTGAAAGCCTCCGTCTGTCCACACTACAACGCGAATCCAGCGTTTTCACATTTATCCACCTCAGCGATAGTTTTCGAAAGCAGCGTTTTCAGTCTCAGAATACTCTGTTTTAGTGTGGACGGAAGGACTAAACGGATGAACATTGATGCTTTTGTAGATTTACCCGGGTTCGTGTAGACGGGGCCTCAGTTGGAAGCATATCAGGGCCTTGAATGGGCAGTTCAACCATTTAACACATTAAGGCCAAGTGACAACCGCTCAGAAAAAAACAAATTCCTTCACATATAGCATCTTTCTTGTTTTTTTTACAGTAACGCAAATAGTTACTTTCCCTGGTAACTAGTTACTTTTATTGTAGAGTAAATGTTACTAACTCAGTTACTTTTTGGAACAAGTAGTGAGTAACTATAACTAATGTCTTTTTTAAAGAAACGTTCCCAACACTGGTCCCAACAACGTTCACTCAGCAGGGCAGCAGGGAGCCCTGTCAGACAATGAAAATAGCAGTGTTTAACCTGTAGAGGGAGCCAGTGGAGCTCTTGGTTCTCCTTTAAATGGACATGGGGTTTGTTCCCACTTCCCAGGCAGACCGCACTGTGAGGCTGCGGGTGTGTCTGGAGACGCTGGGCGTGGAGGAAGAGACGCTGGAGGGAGTTCCGGCTCACTTGCGCCTCCCAGTGGCTGTGACCTGCTACTGGCTGAGGAGGGCCAGCCCTGAGCCGAGGCTCCTCAAAGCTCTACTGATGGTCGTGGTCCAAGGAGAACTGATGAGACAAATTGGGACAGCAGGTAGGTAGCACATGATGTGATTTTATTCTGCCTCACTCATTCGCTTACCGACTCCACCCTACTGTGTGTGTGTGTGTGTGTGTGTGTGTGTGCCTGTTTGTTTGTTTGTTTGTTTGTTTGTGTGTGTGTGTGTGTGTGTGTGTGTGTGTGTGTGTGTGTGTGTGTGTGTGTGTGTGTGTGTGTGTGTGTGTGTGTGTGTGTGTGTGTGTGTGTGTGTGTGAAGGCTGGCAGGGATATACCAACCACCACTCTCAACCTCTGGATGGTATCGTGGCTCACCGCTTCAACCAATGGCAGGCCTGCCTGAAGGACGCCTCCCAGCTCAACCTGCTGCTCTGCAAGCCCCTCCCTGAACCCCACTACGCCTGGTGAGACACCCAGACAGTACTGTTTCCATAGCAACACCATCACCCAGACAGTACTGTTTCCATAGCAACACCATCAACCAGACAGTACTGTCTCCATAGCAACACCATTAACCAGACAGTACTGCTTCCGTAGTAACAGCATCACCGGGTCAGTACTGTTTTCATAGCAACACCATCAGCCAGACATTACTGTTTCCATAGCAACACCATCAACCAGCAGTACTGTTTCCATCGTAACACCATCTCCAAGACAGTACTGACTCAATGGCAACACCATCATCTAGTCAGTACTGATTGCATAGCAAAACCATAACTAGTCATTACTGTATCCATATTTAAACCAGCATATAAAGTCTGAAGTAACTTTAAATAACAGGACAACATAACAACACTGATATCTTAACAGTGATATACTGAGGACTTTTAAAGTATGACGTAAAGGGTTGAGGGAGGGGCGGTCAAGAGAATGTAGTTTTAAGATAAGACAGTGCTTCATTGATCCCAGACGGGTTGGTCCAGGTTGTACCAGGGCAGGCTGGTGCACCGGCGGCAGAAGCAGCTCCAGGAGAGGGAACCAGAGGAGATAGTACAGGATGAACAGTTCAGGAGACTGTACAGGAGACTCCTGGGAGCAGTGACCCAGCCAGAGAGGAGAGCTGGGGGGCCTGAGGCCCAGCTGAGGGCCAGCATGGAGCACCTTCACCTCAACACCCAGGATGAGGAGGAGGAGGAGGAGCTGGGCGGGGCTGCAGGCCTGGATCAGGGCTCTGATAGGCCTAGGGTGACGGTTAGAACACGCTACAGAACCAAAGACAGGAAGGACCGGTCCAGAAACCCAGAGCTGTGGAGGAAGCAGGAGAGGGAGGGGTGGTTGTGAGCAGGAAGGGGCGGAGTTCCAGGGGTGGGGGCAATAGGGCAGCTGTTAGATCAGTGTGTCACCTCGCTGTGCACTTTGAATCTTGGTGTGTTGGCGTATCCTGAGCTATGCTTCTCGACATTTCACTTTCATTTCACGATGTCGGGACATTCCTGGCGGGCGTCATTGTTGTAAAACTTGTCAAATGCGTGAGGAACAATGTGCGACTTTTTGGGGAAGACCTTTGACTATTTAATGATATATCTTGCCAAAATACATTTTCAACATAATATGAAATGTTAATCTATGATGTAATTTAATAAAATTACTATTTTATTTTTTAAATTACAATCTGATTTGTAAAGTGTGTGTGTGTATGTGGGGGGGGGGGGCTCTGAGTTTAGGAGTGTCCAGGGGCCCCTGAAGGGGTCCGGCCGTACCATGAAGAAGTCTGACCGACGGGATTCATTCCCTAATATAGGCCCACTGTATAGGGCTACTGATACTGTACGCTCACACACATCGGTACAGTAGGCTACACGCTTTCTGCTGCATTGCTTCATGGGACCAGGAAGTAACATTTAGTTGATGGAGTTGATGATATGATACCGTGGAAATGTCCAGAAGCGAAACATACAGAGAACTGAGGAGTGACTCCCAGTGCGGGTGTTTGCATGTGTGTATTTGCATGTGGTTGCATGTGTGTATTTGCATGTGGTTGCATGTGTGTATTTGCATGTGGTTGCATGTGTGTATTTGCATGTGTTTGCATGTGTTTGTGTTATTGTACAGAGGAGGAGGGATACCCTCTGGGGGAGTCCAGTCACCATAGAAGTTAGAACATATCCAGTCGCCACAGTTGAAGTTAGAGCTTGACCTGTCAGTCACCATGGGGGTAAAGGGCTTATCTTCACTCCTGGGGGACAACAGAAGGATCTCCCTGGACATCCACTTCAGGGACAGCAAGCTGGTGGTGGATGGGTACTAAAGGGGGCACTAAAAGGGCACCAGACGGGCAGAAGGGGACTATAAGGGCACTCATTAAGGCACGTCATTGAATGTTCTTGTTCTAGAGGGCACATCATCATCATTTATTGTATGAAGGAGCACCCTAGAGGGCACCTAATCATGTTTTGCACGTGAAAAGGGCAGCCAATAAGGAATTTCCTCTTGTTTTTGACACTCTTGAAGGGCACTTTAGCACGATTTTTCAACCATTGAGCCACGATGGGGGGCGGTCGCCCCCCCTGCCCCCCCCCTGAGTCCCCCACACAAACACATACGAATGAATCCCGTCGGTCAGACTTCTTCAAGATACGGCCGGACCCTCGGCACTCCTAAACTCAGAGCCCGGGGGTATGACCCATCAAAGGGAAGCACAAGAGGGACGGCCACAGGAAAACAGACAGGAGGGGCAAGTCATGTGGCAAGAGCAGGGTGTGTGATAGCCCCAAATGGTCATCAGACTGGGTCCATGACAGTCATTACAAATGAATGTTAGCAATATAGTTACATTCACATTCAGGGCATTTAGCAGAGGCTTTTATCCAAAGCGACTTACAAGAAGTATGTTTGACAGAAGAAACATTGGTTGTTTCTTCATCATTCCTGTTATCTCCTTACGTAAAATCTTCAGTTTATCTAACTGAATGGCTAGTAATATTTTTTTCCATAATTATTGTTGTGATAATATATATTACATGGTTCCATACTGACTTCTTTACAAGGCATTACTCATTCAAATAATAGTCAGAGTTATTCCAACACAGAAGCAACTACTTTTTAAACATTTATTTTGCAATGAATGTTTTTACATTCAATCGATTTTATGAAAAATTTATAAAAACATAGAACTGCATTTCATTCAGTTCACCGTTGATTTTGGAAAACTGGGGTTCAGAGGAACGAGGTTCGAATGTTCAGCTCTCGTCTCACTGAGCAGGAATAACCGCAATGGACCACCTCAACTGCATCTCGACCGGTCAAGTTTCCCTCCTGTGTGATTACTGCTCCCTCCCCTGATGTGTTCCAGCTGTTACTCGTTGCGTGCCCTGTGTTTAGTATTTAAGCCCTTGTCTTTCCTTCGTTCCTTGTCGGATCATTTTAGTTCGTGGTGAGTTGTGTCCTGTGTGTTACCTGTGTTCCCGGTGTTCCCTGTGTTACCCGCATCACCCGTGTTCTCGGTGTTCCTTGCCTTTTAGTTAATAAATCATCCTTTTACCTGAACTGTCTCCGATTGGGTCCTACCTGCCTGCCTGTCACCCGCTAACCGTGACATGTTATTTGCTAAACAGGACATGGACGATCTGTTTAAATGCTGTTTAGAGCCTGACCTAAAGTAGTTTCTATGGTCTAATGGACAGCTGTAAATCCAGAAAGGCTAGCCCCTTATTCACATTTAAACACTTAGAGGGGGGTTATCCCCTCAAGTCTGGGCTACAAGAACCAACGAACCCGCTCAGTCGTATGCCTTGTTTCCTGCGAGCGGTTCGTACTGTTCATTGCGGTACAGTGCGGCTCTGTTCGGTTATATTGGCGTTTCTGAAGCGCGGCCGGGCTGAAGGCCTGGATCAGGGCTCTGATAGGCCTAGGGTGTCGGTAAGAACACGCTACAGAACCAAAGACAGGAAGGACCGGTCCAGAAACCCAGAACTGGGGAGGAAGCAGGAGAGGGAGGGGTGGTTGTGAGCAGGAAGGGGCGGAGTTCCAGGGCTGGGGGTAATAGGGCAGCTGTTATGCTGCTTTCCATTTGGATGTACGAAGTGGTAAAGTCGCAAATCTCCCAGCTTTCTTGCGGCATTTCACTGAGGCACGCCCCCTTTCGGTCGTAGTATCTCGTCGCTTTCAAAGTAGAGCGAGCAAATCTGTACAACTAGCAAAGAAGATGGCTGCGCCCAAAATCAATGGGGATTGAGCTGTATTTTCTTTGTATTTGTACCACATTGGGGGTTGCAATGTCGATTTTAAATCCTCTTACACACTTGATTTCATTGCTGCTTTAATCCGGTCACCAATTTATGCATGCTTTGCGTGCAATTCGATGTAAAGTTGTGTTTTCAAGCTGGTTTGCTAAAGAGGCTATGTTGCTAATGATGACTAGCCCGCTACTACCCCTCCTGGCTCGAAAGAAACACGACAGAACTTGTTGAAATTAGAATTGGCGAAAATGGCAAGATATTATAGCAATGTAAAAGGCTTGCAATGTTAATGTTTCTGTAAAGGCTGGCGACCATTATACTGGATTATTTATTTTTTCCAAAATAGTTTTCTTCTCAAACTCGTCGGACACAAATGGCAAACTGGAAGGCTGGAGCAAGGGACATACGTCACGTTCTCGCTGTAGCTGGTCGTTCGTACCAGCCTACCATCAAAATGGATAGCAGCATTAGACCAGGGTGTTGCCGCGCTGTGCACTTTGAATATTGGTGTTTTAGTCAACGTCCTTGCATCAATGGAGTATTTATGGTCTTGTTTTTATGTTATATCCTTTTTTATTGTCTGTCGTGAGGATTTAGTATGGATGGGATTTTGGTGAAAGTTATATCCACTAAATATTGGAAGCGCGGAGGAACGCTTTGCACTCAGGGGGCAGTTGTCACGCGGCCTGAGTCACCGTAAGGTAGTGCAGGCTAGGTTGTAATTCTCCTATTGTGTATGAATACTGATGGGACGATGGCTCTATGGAGGAATGCTGCTGCCTGAACGTCTCCTGAACAATGCTTTTCATCTTCGACGGCGGGACATTCCTGGCGGGCGTCATTGATGTAAAACTTGAAACACGTGAGGAACTCTGACCTACCCTTAAAATGTTAGAGGATGATTATATTTTATAAAGCCTTCTAACAACAATGTGCGATTGAGTGGGGAAGGGATTTGATTATTAAATGATATATTTTATAATCGTATAAACCTAAAATTTATTTGTAAATGTCTATCAATAAAAATACTATTTACAATGACGATATGATTAGTAAAGTGTGTGTGTGTGTGTGGGGAGGGGGGGGGGCTGTGGGGGATCTGAGTTTAGGAGTGTCCAGGGGCCCCTGAAGGGGTCCGGCCATACCATGAAGTAGTCTGACCGACAGGATCCATTCCCTAATATAGGCCCACTGTACAGGGCTACTGATACTGTACACTCACACACATAGGTACAGTAAGCTATAGGTTTTCTGCTGCATTGTTTCATGGGACCAGGTTATGGGGTTGATGATGGTGTGATATATTTTAATTATCCAGAAGCGAAACCTACAGAGAACTGAGGAGCCACTCCCACTGGTGGCATGTGTTTGTGTTGGTGTATAAAGGAGCTGGTATCCTCTCTGGGTGAGTCCTGTAACCATAGAAGTTAGAACCTTTCCAGTCACCCTTGACATGGTAAGTTAGAGCTTGATCCAGTCACTATGGGGGTACAGGGCTTGTGGTCGCTGCTGGAGGACCGGAGCCACATCTACCAGGACATTCGCTTCAGGGACAGCAAGCTGCTGGTGGACGGCACTAACCTGGCCTTCTTCCTGTACGCCAGGTCCAACCTGGACCAGAACCGTGGCGGGGAGTACCTGGCCTATCAGGTCCAGGTCCAGGCTCTCTTCATGGCTCTAGGTGACTGTGGAGTCAAACCGTACGTGGTGATGGACGGAGGCACGGGCGCCAGTGACATCAGACTTAACATCAGAGAGGACCGTCAAAGACGCCTTCTCCAGATTGCCCAGGGCGCCGCTCTGAATGGCAGGAGGGCGGGCATCCTCCCCCCCTTTACCACGACAGTGTTCGAACAGACGCTGAACGATATGAAGGTGCCGCTGGTCAGGTGCTTCGGAGAGGCCGACGGCCAGCTGGCTGCTCTGGCCAGAGAGTGGAGCTGCCCGGTGCTGTCCGGAGACAGTGACTTCTACATCTACGACCTTCCAGAGGGGGTTCTGCCACTCAAACACTTCCAGTGGGACTCATGGGAGACGAGACAGAACAGTAGTTACATCCCCTGCAAGCGATACACCAAGGCCAGCTTCTGCACCTTCTTCAACATCGACCCCCAGCTCCTGCCCGTCTTCGCCTCACTAGCCGGGAACGACCACGACTGCCTCAGAAAAATTCCCTGGGCCCGATTCCTTCCAGCGGACTGCCCCAGGAAGTGGATAAAGTTCCCCCGCCTGGAGGGCCTCCTGAGTTGGCTGGGAGCCAGGACAGACCAGACGGCAGAAGACACCTTGACAGCAGCGATGGATCTCATGCCCAGCATGAGTCAACAGGTCGAGACGGAGGTGCAGACGGAGGTGCAGACGGCCATGCTGGAGTACCGGCTCCCCAGCTCCTCTCTGCGGGGGTTCTTCACTGAGGGTACCGCACCGTCGCTGCCCGCTGAGATGTTGAGCTGGGTCCCTGAGTGGGTCCGTGCGTGCCTGGCCAGAGGAGACCTGGGAGCTGACGTATTTGTGCACAGGCGGAAGATTCTCCGCATCCAGGTGGAGCACTTCGACCTACAGAGCTCCAACCTCACCTCGCAGCCTCTCAGACAGGTGTTGTACGGGCTGCTGCTGGGCCAGGGGGGGGGTGAGGTGGAGGAGTGGGACCGGGTCGGTCTGGAGCTCGTCAGTGTCAAGGTGCGACCGCTGGTCCAAGGAACCTCTCAGACGCTGAGGCTGGACTCTCTGCCCGAGGTAGGCCTACCCACTCATTCAGCTGGAAGACAGATGGAGCATAGCTGGAGCATAGATGTGTAATAGATTGATACAAATTATACTATATGGGCTTAAGGACGCTGGCATATGCCTAGTTAGCTCTGCACAAAGAAAAGGGCTAGGCTAAGGCTATGCTAGTGCTAGGCTAAATCAAGAAATTCTTAACCATGATAAGATATAGAAGATGTCTGCATCCTAAACAGGGGATATGGATACATACCAGACAGTATATTTTCAAACAACTGTCTCGTGTGTCATAGCAAAACGTCATTCATATCAAATCCGTCCAACTCCTCACTCTAACCGATACTGTCAACTTATTTGAGCACTACCTTGGAGTAATTCATATTTTTGTTTTATTACATAGTTTAGGGATTAGAAAGAGAAAAACACACTTTCAACTACGACTGCAAATAGTTCCAAAAGGTATTCAGAGCCCTGCGACCGCCCAAGGCCAGCCGTCGCCCTTGTCCAACAATTGGCAGCAACACGTCTGTAGGGGGCAGTGACATTAGTGTCCCAAAGAGATTCTGAGTGAGTCCTAGTCATTGGTAAAGAGCCAATTCCGTTTATATCATGTGTGACCAATGGCGCTTATTTTGAGCATAGCTTAGCATTCATTCATATTGGCACTGTGACACACAAACACAAATACACGCACAACAAGACATACAGAGTGAGACACACAAAGGCACAGACACACACACACACACACACACACACACACACACACACACACACACACACACACCTACACACCTACACACCTACACACCTACACACCTACACACCTACACACCTACACACCTACACACACACACACACACACACACAAATACTAGCAACCTTTAAATGTCTGACAATTGTCTGATAGAAATTGATCGGACAGGAACAAAGAGCAGGCGTCCGAAATGTTACCGTACAACAAAATCTATCCTGACGGACATTATGGGTCCAAATAGCAGAAATGTTCAGCAGGAGTAATAAGGCATGTACACTAACTTTCAGAATTTGTAATCCATCGGGGCTCCAATGCGGGGCTGTGACGCGCCCTATAGCTCCCCCTACAGGAATTTCTGCACCAAACCTTTTGGAGACCTCAGTTACAGGGATCCATACATATCTGAACATTTTTGCAATCAGGGGCTGAGCTATAAGCCTTTAAATTCAAAAAAATAATATCCAGTACAAATACAATACGTATCCATAGATACTCTGAATACCTAATTACCCCAATTTAAATCCTTCCCATGTGGAGAAGACTGATGGCTCCCCTGCAAGATAGACTGGTAGAACCAGACTAGCAGCTTCCATAAACATCCAGTCACTTCTGTTTCAATAAGCAGAGGACGGGTGTATCCCATCAACGTATCAGCAGGGGAGCAGGTAGCAAGTTATGAGTTTAACGTATAGAAGGAGTCATTGAATGCATGTTTAATAATCCTTAAATTGGACATGTGGTTTGTTCCCACTTCCCAGGCAGACCCCGCTGTGAGGCTGCGGGTGTGTCTGGAGACGCTGGGCGTGGAGGAAGAGACGCTGGAGGGAGTTCCGGCTCACCTGCGCCTCCCAGTGGCTGTGACCTGCTACTGGTGGAGGAGGGCCAGCCCTGAACTGACGCTCCTCAAAGCTCTGCTGATGGTCATGGTCCAAGGAGAACTGAACCGACAGACAGCAGGGACAACAGGTAGGTAGCACTTGTTGTATTTCAACTAAAGTCCCTTCCGCACTCACTCATTACTGTCATGAGCCAGCTTGTAGTTCAGACATAAAAGGGGAGACCACACAGAAGGTTAACTGAAGAATTTATTTAGCAACAATAATAACTACAAAGAAATAAAGATTAAAAAAAAATCTGAATTATTAGTAGTGTCTGCAGTGCATGAGTGGGTGTGAGTGGTGTAATGTAGGGTATCAGATCAATCAGTAGGCTCAGAGACAGTGAGATGGCCTAGGCAGCCAGCTTATATAAGTGAGGAGGAGCCTGATTGGTGTGTTGCAGATCCTGCTGCAACACCTGAGACACGCCTCCACAATCCCCTGCGCAACAATCCCCTGCATAACCAACCAGAGCGAGGTCATCACATTACTCCCTCCCCATGTGTGCATGCTTATGTTTGTTTGTAGGCTGGCAGGGGGATACCAACCACCACTCTCAGCCTCTGGACGGTGTCATGACTCACAGCCTCAACCAATGGCAGGCCTGCCTGAAGGACGCCTCCCAGCTCAACCTGGTGCTCTGCATGCCTCTCCCTGAACCCCACTACGCCTGGTGAGACCCTCAGACAGTACTGTTTCCATAGTAACACCATATCCAAGAAGTACTGTTTCTATAGTTACACCATCATCTAGCCAGTACTTTTTCATAGAAAGCCAATCACCTGGCGGGCACTTTTTGCATATTAAAACCGTAACTAGCCCTCAATGTTTCCATAGTTACAGCATCATTTGAAGCTTAAGTCATGAATAACATTAGATAACAGAATAACATCACAAGATTGTTATCTTTTGATATACTGAGACATTTTAACATATAGACATTTGTGACAGGGAAAGTTGACCAAATGTAGTTGCGACTACATTTGGTCAACCAAATGTAGTCGCAAGATAAGACAAGTGCTTCACTAATCCCAGGCGGGTTGGTCCAGGTTGTACCAGGGCAGGCTGGTGCACCGGCGGCAGAAGCAGCTCCAGGAGAGGGAGCCAGAGGTGGAAAATGCCAACTTCGTCAGTCTGTACAGGAGGCTCCTGGGAGCAGTGCTCCGGCCAGACCCAGGGGCCAACAGGATGGCTGGGGGGCCTGAGGCCCAGCTGAGGGCCAGCATGGAGCACCTACACCTCAAGAACCAGGATGAGGAGGAGGAGGAGGAGGAGGAGGAGGAGGAGGAGGAGGAGGAGGAGGAGGAGGAGGAGGGGGGAGAGGAGGAGGAGGAGGAGGAGCTGGGAGGGGCTGAAGGCCGCGATCAGGGCTTGGAAAGGCCTCTGGTGTCGGTGTCCGACGGGTCCAGGAACCCAGAACTGGGCAGGACGCAGGAGAAGGAGAAGCAGGAGCAGTGCCGTTTTTGGCCATCCTGGCACCCGAGGTGAGATCTACACACATCAAATGATTTATGCACTCAATATTTAAAAGTTACCTCACTAGCTAAACACGTGACAACTCTTTCAATGTTCACTATGTGATCTGATGGCCTTTGTAGGCCGAAACGTTCTCACCAATTAAAACATTCTTACTGTACGTCCACACCAGGAGCGACCAAAGCCGCTCACAAAGTTTCGCTGCGAATTTTTCTGTTCGCTTTGGTCGCTCAAGTCGCTCATGACGTACAATTCAATTATGCAGACGCATTTAAAGGAGCCGTATGCGTTTAGTAGGCCCTACAGACCGCCATATCAAATAGTGAACCCTCCCATACACCTTGGCCATATTGCCGAGACGGTTTTGCTTGTTCGATAAAGTGCTTCGACAACAAGTAGGACAGTGATTCCCCCCAATACAAAAAAAATCCTAAAATGTAGGCTAATTACAACCGAGAACAAAAAACCCTGCGTGCTGTAGTACTTAAAATATGTTTCACTGATCTGGATCTGCAAATCATGATCTGCACTCATTCGTCGCATTCAAAACAAATAGACATTCGCGCACATGGCTAATTTGCATACGCGCACAGGACTGGTTGGCTCCGCAAGGCAAATAATGGAACATATCGATCTATCTAGGCTTTTCTGTCTATCTATCTATCTACGCGTGTCTAGTTTTAATGTGATGTATTGTGTGTATGTCCAGTCAGACTTGTTCTGTGTGGTCTTGTAGGCTACTGTCCTGTGTGGGCCGAACCACCTAAATGGATTCCCGACGATTTGTGTCGTTTGGTATTAATAAAGACTTGACTAGGCTTTCTATCTATCTAGACTAGATATATCCCTTGTCATTTATCCCTCGTCTTGTCGATTAGTTTGTTTATGTGACGATTTCAAAAACTTTTTTGGTTTTGTTTAAAGCATGCTACACGCGATTGGTTGGTTAGATTGGTGGCATGGAGAGCAAATTAAAATGATTCCCGCGTAAATACGAACGTTCTAGATGTAGCCTATAAATACTCCCGCTTATCATCACTTGATATCCAAACCACTACGGCGTTTCGATCTCTGAACTGAAAAGGGGTGGGTTCGTACAACACCGGGTGCCCAGTTACAGCCGCGATTAATACTTCAGCCGACATTTTTTTCAGTGAGTGAATAAAGGTAGGTAGGAACCAAAGTGTCTGCCGATGTTCCCTGGGATCCACGCAAGCGAAGAGCGTCTACATTCCGATTGGCTGTCAGTGTTTGGCCGCTGAAGCGAATAATAGTCATTTGCATAAAGTTAAAAAGTTTTCAACTTCTTTTTGACGCTCTGGTCGCTCAACTTTGGCCGCTGGTAGCGTTGGTCGCTTTGGTCGCTTTGGTCGCTTTGGTCGCTCTTGCCCATAGAAAGTGAATGACTTCCGGCGATTTGGTCGCTCAATTCGCTTCTGGTGTGGACGGACAGTTACTATTGGAACTCAGATCGTGCGGCACCTTCTTTTTTTTCTTCCTTTGAACTCTTTCAACGTAGACTCATAAATAATGTCAGCCGATCATGTCCTCTCTTTAAAGATAAGTTAGTGCATCTGTTGACATGTGAACACTGTATGTTGCAGGAAGAGCGATCGCTCCTCATTGGATGTACCGACGTCCACTGTTGATGACCCCGAATCCCCCCTATAGCCGGGGGTCCGACCAATCACAGGGAAGCACAAGAGGGACGGCCGCAGGAAAAAGGACAGGAAGAGCAAGCGCTGCCGCCAGAGGAAGACCGGTGGGTAGAGGAAGAGGGACGGGCTAGGCAGGCCGCACGGCGCGAGTGAGCAGGGTAGTGAGCAGGATGGTGAGCAGGAAGTGTTATAGCCCCCAATGGGCAGTTACTAGTAATTACTGTTAGCAACATCCTTTCCATTCACATTCAGGGAGTTTTGAATTGAATTGAATAAAGTTTTTATTTCGAACAAGTAAATAATAATAAAAATAGCAATAATAAACAATAAAATAAATGAAACAAGTGGACGGTTACAATAAAGTAATATTTACACACAATGAAAACCACAAAATAAAATAAACTGTCTTACACTTGCTTTACCTGTTCGAAAAGGGGTGAGAAGAAGAAAACGTATTTAATCTCACCCCTTCTCCCTAATTTAGTTACCTATAATGAGTATTAGCTTCCTTATTAATGATTTAATAATCATCAAAAAATAATTATGTATTAATATATATTAGTTTACAATATGATACAATTCATTACCACTTGTGTATTTATCTAATAATATTGTCAAGTTATCTTTTAATAATATCTGATTAAACATTCAATATTATATAAATACTGTCAAATATATACCATTATATACATACATGAAAACATATACACTATGTTAAAGACCTTTTTCATCCCTGTACCTCGTAAAAATCAATTCTTTGTATTTTAATTTAAACGGGTTAATGTTTGGACATTCCTTGATCTCCCCACTCAAACTGTTCCATAGTCTTACACCACATATTGAAATACAAAACATTTTCCTGGTCGTACGGACGCTGTTCACTTTTAAATTTAATTTTCCCCTTGAATTATAACCCCCCTCATGATCACTGAATAATATTTGTATGTTTAAGGGTAATATGTTGATTTTAGCCTTAAACATTATCTGTGTGGTTTAGCAGACGCTTTGATCCAAAGCGACTTACAAAGTATTTTTGTCAGAAGAAGCAGACATAGGTTGTTTCTTCATCATTCCTGTAATCTTCTTACGTAATATCTTCAGTTTATCTAACTGAATGGCTAGTAACGTTTTCGCACCTTTCATAATTATAGTTGTTATAATATATATCATATGGTTCCATACTGCCTTCTTTAAAGGGCATTACTCACTCAAATAATAGTGAGAGTGATACCAATACAGAAGCAACCATTTTTAACATTTATTTATACAGTAATTATATTGTTTTCAAATAAAGAAATTGTTTGCAATGTTTGTACATTAAATACATTTAAAGAAAAACAAATAAAAACATAGAACTGTAGCTCATTCAGTTCACCGTTGATTTAGGAAATCTGGGGTTTGGACAAACAAAGTTGTTACGCTCAGCTCTCGTCACACTAAGTAGGAATAACCATTATTGACCATCTCAAAACATAATGAATATCTTCACAGTCTGTTGGTTGCTAATGGACGTTAGTCTATAGCCTAGTGTTAATTCATAACAACCAACACCACCTAACCTTTAAATAACACAACAGTTTAACGTCATCTTCCATTAACTTTGATTCTATTACGGACATGGAAAGGTCTTCAATACCACGCTCTAGAAAAAAAGAAGGATAATCCAATCATTCAGTATTCCTAATGTGTCAGATGAGTCACTGGATGGTGCTTTGATGGAGGCTGCTAGGTAGAAAGGACTTGGACAGTCTTGCGAGGCCTCTTGCTAGGAGATGCAGTGAATGCTCCTACTGTTTGGTAACCGTTTGGTGAAGTTAAAGAAATGTCAACCACTAACCAATAATATGATAACAACAATTAAGGCATGGGATAATTACTAAGTTACGAACAAACAGACACAAAGACAAAGTTCTAGCTAGCTGTTGCTCCTGATTCGTAGATCCCTATTCACAGCTCGTGATGTGCGACCGGGAATAGAGGCCATATTTCCGAACATAGTTTTTTAATGACAAACTGGTTACCAGTGGTATTGGTACATGTTCGTTGATCAAAAACAATGTGTTTGTAATTGTCATTTGTTCTGTGTTAAGCCATATATCCCACAGTATCAGATTCAGTCTGGCCTGAAGGGGTTTTCACACTTAGAACCGATCTCAAAAATAGCTGTACGGCCTGTTTTATGACCATCCTTTCACGGGTTAAATCACCTTTGGGCCACCTAAACCATGCATTTTACCTGATAAAGATGACGTGGACTTTCTCATTATGCTGTTTAGAGCCTGGCCTAACACCTCGGCAGGGAGCTCCTTCCACCGCTGAGGTCCAAAAGAGAGAACAGTTGTGACTTTGTTGATCGACCTTTGCTAGCTCTTAGCGATGGAGGTTCCAGACGTCCAGCTGAGGTAGTTGAGAGGAGGGATCGAGCTGGGGTGTGTGGCTTTACCAATGCATGGAGGTAGGCAGGGGCAGTTCCATCGACTGCCTTGTATGCCAGTACCATCATCTTGAATCTGATGCAACCTGGAGCTAGTGGAGGTCCCGGAAGAGGGGGGTCACATGGAAGAACTTCGGTAGGTTGTACACGAGGCGCGCTGCCGCATTCTGGATGCGCTGCAAAGGTTTAATCGCAGAGGCAGGGAGTCCAGCCAGCAGCGAGTTGCAGTAGTCGAGGCGGGAGATGATCATTGATTGGACTATAAGCTGAGCTGCTTCCCTTGTGAGGAAAGGCCGGATCCTGCAGATGTTGTAAAGTGCAAATCTGCAGGATTGCAGTGATGTTTGCGGTGCAGCATAACTGATTGTCCAATACCACACCGAGGTTTCTGGCTGTTGGAGAAGGAGATACAGTAATGTTCTCAACAGTGACCAGTAAGTCCATGTGTGGGCAATCTTTCCCTGGCATTAGGAGGAGCTCAGTCTTTTTGAAGTTAAGCCTCAGGTGAGGGGCAGTTGTCCCAAGTGCTGACGTCTGCCAGACATTCAGATATGCGTGTTGCAATCAGGGTTTTATCAGATGAGGGGAAAGAGAGAAATAGCTGAGTGTCGTCAGCATAGCAGTGATAGGAAAAGTCGTGTGATCTAATTACAGAGCCCAGGGATCTGGTATAGAGGGAGAACAGAAGAGGCCCCAGTACCGTGCCTTGAGGGACACCAGTTTTATGCGTGCAAGGTTTGGACAAGGAGCCATTCCATGTTACCTGATAAGTGGGATTCGTCAGGTAGGATGTGCACCAGGAAAGGGCAGATTCAGCAATACCAAGTTCAGCGAGAGTGGCAAGGAGAATCTGGTGGTTCACCGTGTCTAATGCTGCAGACAGGTCGAGGAGAATGAGAACCGAAGAGAGGGACGAGGCTTTGGCAGCACGGAGGGACTCAGTCACCACGAGGAGAGCCGTCTCAGTGGAGTGTGCCTTATTGAAGCCTGACTGGTGAGGATCAAGCAGGTTGTTAGATGAGAGGTAGGAGGACAGTTGGTTAGCGATGGCACGTTCCAGTGTTTTAGAGAGGAATGAAAGAAGAGATACTGGTCTGTAGTTCTGGATGTCGGTGGTATCAAGGGTCGGATTTTTCAGGAGAGGCTTCATTCTGGCAGTCTTGAAAGACGCTGGAACAATGCCTAAAGTGAGGGAGGAGTTGAAAAGTGCAGTGAGAAATGGCAGGATGTCGCTTGAGACAGCCTGGAGGAGAGAGGAAGGGATAGTGTCAAGGGGGCAGGTGGTGGCATGGTTAGATGTTGTTATTCTGTCGACCTCTTCGGAGGTGAGAGGGCTAAATTGGGTAAAGACAGAAGTGGAGATGGGAGGAGGGAGGTTGGAGGCAGGGATAAAAGAGGAGCTAATGTCCTCTACCTTCTGGGTAAAGTAGGTAACAAAGTCATCAGCAGTGAGGCAGGAAGGAGGTGGAGGGGGAGGGAGGGTTGAGGAGGAAAGAGAACAAGGAAAACAGTTTCCTGGGGTTTGAGGCGGAGGAGTTGATTTTGGTGCGGTAGAAGGCAGATTTGGCTGCTGACACATTGGAGGTGAAATCAGGGAGAAGGAAAATATAGTGAAATCGATTATTAGGACAGTCTGATCTCTTCCATTTCCTCTCAGCTGCCATCTCTGCTCTATAAGTCCGCAGAGATTCGGACAGCCAAGGAGGGGGGGGGGTGAGGATCACGCAGGTCGGAGTGGAAGGGACAGAGGGGGTCCAAAGAGGAGGAGAGGGAGGATGGCAGAGTGTCGTAGGATTCCTCGTTGGACAGTTGAGAGAATCATTCGACAGAAGGTAGTGAAGACAGAACAGTTGAGGCAAACGTAGAGAGAGAGAGAGAGAGATTTGATGTTACGGCGGGTGGTGACAATGTGGGGACTAGAGAGGAGGGGGGGAGAGGACTTCAAGGGGAGAGAAAAAGCAACAAAGTGATGGTCGGACACAGGGAGCGGGGTAACGGAGGGAGCAGAGGTGCCGCAGGACCTTGTGAATATCAGGTCAAGTTGGTTCCCGGCCCTGTGTGTGGGAGGAGAAGGGGAGAGTGTGCAGTGCAGCCGGCAGCGGGCAGCGCGTGGTTCAGTCTACTTCAGATTGATATGGAAGTGGAGGAACCAGAGACGTCGGAGAACCCGAGGCAGTCGCTTGTGTTTCATAATATCGTCTGGAGGCGCACACAGCTTTTGGCTGTGATAATATATATTAGATGTTATAGCTATCTTTGTATAAATGATATTATTTAGATATAGAGCTCCATAACTCCTGCCGGAGCACCCGGAGTGTTCTACAATACTTACAGAACGGCGTTAGGTAACGCCGTTATTTTTTCAGTAATGGGGTCATCTAACTAATTACTGTTTCAGTAGTTACAACACCCTTACCGTTACTGTGCGTTAAATGCAGTGCGTTACTATGAATTGATTGAATAAACTGCGTAATCCGAATGCACCTCTGGCTCCAAACACAAACTGGTAGTGAGGCGACCGGGTGGGTTAACAACGAGATAAGCGATTATGATTGGCTAAGGCAGAGTCATGTTTCATGGTAGCCAATCGGAGCCAGTGTTTTTACACACAAGCCAGGACACGCGCGCCACACGCACACGCACACACCAAACAGATTGGATGAAGCAGCAGAAATGGTGAGTCCGGAGCACTCAGATGAAAAGTTGGCCTTTTCTGTAGTATTCGTTCTACAGCCTTTGCAACCAAGCAAATTAATATTCAGAAGTAGTTCAGGGCATTCAATGGGCAGTTCAACCATTTAACACATTAAGGCCAAGTGAAAACTGCTCAGAAAAATCCAAATTCTTTGACATATATCAACTTTATTTTTTTACAGTAACGCAAATAGTTACTTTCCCTGGTAACTAGTTACTTTTATTATAGAGTAATTCAGTTACTGACTCAGTTACTTTTTGGAACAAGTAGTGAGTAACTATAACTAATTACTCTTTTAAAGTAACGTTCCCAACGCTAGTAAGGGGCCCACTAATATCTATATTAAAGCATCCATAAAGTAACTACCATGGGCTGCTTGCTACCTAAAGGTAGCCATTCTTGGAGGCATTATACCTGGGTTTGAAACCAGACTCTTTCAAAGGATTTGCGAATAAGTACGGTTTGATGTTTTCCACTCCATTTGTGATGGAGAAACTTACTTTCATTGTGAGACATGAAAAAGAAAAGTTTAAAAACTATTTAGCATCCTGGGTTGAGTCCATATCCACACTTGGATCAGATTTACTTAATTTGAGATGGTCTGATTGATGCACTACCTTCCCCACGGTTTTGTTGAAGCTACTCAAATGTTGATTTCTATTTGAATTTTTAAAAAAATATGCAGACGAAAAAGTATATCCTACTGTGAGTGTACAGTATCAGTAGCCCTATAAAGCGGGCCTATGTGAGGGAATGATTCCCGTTGGTCGGACTTCTTCATGGCACGGCCGGACCCCTTCAGGGGACCCTGGACACTCCTAAACTCAGAGCCCGAGGGTAAGACCCATCACAGGGAAACACAAGAGGGACGGCCACAGGAACAAGGACAGGAAGAGCAAGTGGTGTGGCAAGGGCATGATAGTGAGCAGGATGTGTGATAGCCCCAAATGGGCATCAGACCGGGTTCATGGCAGTTATTAGTAATTACTGTTAGCAACATCCTTTACATTCACATTCAGGGCGATTAGCAGACGCTTTGATCCAAAGCGACTTACAATAAGTATTTTTGTCAGAAGAAACAGACCATAGGTTGTTTCTTCATCATTCCTGTTAAGTTCTTACGTAATATCTTCAGTTTATCTAACTGAATGGCTAGTAATATTTTTGCACCTTTCATTATTATTGTTGTTATAATATATGGTTCCATATTGCCTTCTTAACAAGGCATTACTCAATCGAATAATGGTAAGAGTGATTCCAATACAGAAGCAACCATTTTTTAAACATTTATTTAAACAGTTATACTGTTTTCAAGTAAAAATTTTGTTTGCAATGAATGTATTTACATTAAATCAATTTAATGAAAAACAAATAAAAACATAGAACTATAGCTCTTTCAGTTCACCGTTGACTTAGCAAAACTGAGGTATGTCGGGGTCTGTTGGATGCTAATGGACGTAAGTCTATAGCCTAGTGTTCAAATATAACAACCATCACCACAAAAGGCACCAGGATCCTTCAATAGAGGAGGCTTCGGATTCAGGACCGCAGTTATAGGACTGCAGAATCAGGACCGCAGGTCTAGGACCGCAATTCAACGAGGTCTCTCGTTTATCGTGACGGCTCAGTCAAGATGGATTCATGAAAACATGATGAAACTCAACACCCAACCAAAGAGGAATGTTTGGAGGGTCGTGATGTGACTGAGGGTCAGCATTGTGGAGGGCGGGTCTGGTTTCTGATTGGCTGTTGGGCGTGTCTATCAGCTCTCCTAGGAAACGGGCGTGGCCGGGGTGCAACGGAGAGGGGGAGGTGCTGCAGATAGTGGAGTACACACACACACACACACACACACACACACATATGCACACAAATGCATGCAAACACACACACGCACACACATACACACAAACACACACATGCAAACACCTGCAGTGGGAATGGCTCCTTAGTTCTCTATGGGTTTCACTTTCCTGACATCAACAGGATATTAATCCAGAGTAATGTCCTGGTGTGCATAGTGTATCGCAGGGATGGTGGGAATAGCAGCTGCTCTCAGCCTAGTCTCGCCCTTTCTGGTCTCCACTAACCGGTCTGCCTCAAAATGTCCTGCAGAGTGACTCCACTTTAGGTATTTTTAATGAATCGAACATTAAGCTTCCCAATGGTGTGTTCTTTGTTTGTGTTTGATTAAGATCCCCTCACATGTTTTTTTGTCAGATTGCTGGTTTGAGCCGACCGTTTGGTTCTCCTCCCTGCGTCGGTGGGGAGGAGTACATCTGTACTCCTTTCTCTGAGCGATTGGAGCCTCCTCATGCAGCTCAGGAAACCGTGGTGGAGACTTTAGGACAACACGGAGGAAAGGGAGGATAAGCTGCTTATATGTTGCTGCTGATATGTATATATACTGTATATATATATATATATATATATATATGGATATCTGCATATATATGTATGGATATACTGTATAATTATATGTTGCAATGAAAGATCGATCAGCAGATCAAATTAACATTGGTTTTTATCAGAAAATCGATTATTTTAAACAAGCCCGAAACACAACTCATGATTCAGGCTTAGAAAAAGCCCACATCTTAATATTGTGATGAAACATCCTATTCTAATCTTTTACTGTTCTCAACTCTCCTTTTTCTTCCTTCCTAGGTTCTTATTGAAGCTGCAATGCCAAAATGATATGAAGAACAGGTTTTATAACTCTGTTGCTGCTTAATATAATCTATGACTAACGCTTTACCCCAACACTGTGCCCCATCAGCCCCCCCCCCCCCCCCCCCCCCCCCCCCCCCCGCTCACTCCCATCCCTCCCTCTACCGCTTCCTCCTCCTGCTTTTAACCTCCACCCAAGGCGCATCTGAGCCCTGATCCAGGCCTGCAGCCCCGCCCAGCTCCTCCTCCTCCTCCTCCTGCTCCTCTTGCTCCTCCTCCTGGCTGAATTGATTAATACACCCCATGCTCTGCCTCCACTGGGCTTCAGCCCAATCCCGCTCCTCCTCCCCCTTCTCCTCCTCCTCCCCCTCCTCCTCCCCCTCATCCAGGGTGTTGAGGTGAAGGTGCTCCATGCTGGCCCTCAGCTGGGCCTCAGGCCAGTCGGCCCCGGGGTCTGGCTGGGTCACTGCTCCCAGGAGCCTCCTGTACAGTCTTCTGAACTGGTCGTCCTGTACGATGTCCACTGGCTCCCTCTCCTGGAGCTGCCGGTGCACCAGCCTGCCCTGGTACAACCTGGACCAACCCGTCTGGGATCAATGAAGCACTGTCTTATCTTAAAAATACATTCGGTTGACCCCACCCGCGACTTTCTCTGTCACAAATTTTTATACGTTAACATTTCTCAGTATTTCACTGTTAAAATATCAGTCTTGTGATGTTGTCCTGTTATTTAAAGTTACTTCTGACTTTATATGATGGTCTCACTATGGAACAGTAATGTCTAGTTATGGTTTTGCAATGCAAACAGTACTGACTAGGTGATGGTGTTGCCATGGAAACAGTACTCTCTGGGTGATGGTGTTGCTATGGAAACAGTACTGTCCTGGTGATGGTGTTGCTATGGAAACAGTACTGTCTGGGTGTCTCACCAGGCGAAGTGGGGTTTAGGAAGGGGCTTGCAGAGCAGCAGGTTGAGCTGGGAGGCGTCCTTCAGGCAGGCCTGCCATTGGTTGAAGCTGTGAGCCACGACACCATCCAGAGGCTGAGAGAGGTGTTTGGTATCCCCCTGCCAGCCTTCACACACACAGACACACACACACACACACACACACACACACACACACACACACACACACACACACACACACACACACACACACACACACACACACACACACACAGGTGGTGAGTGTTTGTTTGTTTAGTTTTTATGCTAAGCACCATATATGCTACCTACCTGTTGTCCCTCCTGACCGTCGGTTCACTTCTCCTTGGACCATGACCATCAGCAGAGCTTTGAGGAGCGTCGGCTCAGGGCTGGCCCTCCTCCACCAGTAGCGGGTCACAGCCACTGGGAGGCGCAGGTGAGCCCTAACTCCCTTCAGTGTCTCTTCCTCCACGCCCAGCGTCTCCAGACACACCTGCAGCCTCACAGCGCGGTCTGCCTGGGAAGTGGGAACAAACTACATCCATTTAAAGGATAACCAAGAACTCTGAATTACGTTATAAAACTAAAATATTAATTTCACCAAGGTAGTGCTCAAAGAAGTTGGCAATATCGGTTGGAGTCAGAATTAGACGGATTTGATATGAATGAAGTGTTGCTATGACAAAAGAGACAGTCGATGATGATATACTGTCAGGTTTAAACTTATCCCTAACCCTAATTAAGTTACCCAAAAATAATCAGTTTGTAAATCTCCTGATATAACCTAGCTCTTGCATCGATTTAGCCTAGCCATATTCTTTGTTTGGAGATAACCATGACGACTGCCAGTGTCCTTCTATTATATAACTATGCTCTGTCTATCATCCAGCTAAAGGAGTCGGTAGGCCTACCTGGGGCGGAGAGACCAGACTCAGCGTCTGAGCGGCTCCTTGGACCAGCGGTTGCACCTTGACACCGATGAGCTCCAGACCGACCCGGTCCCACTCCTCCACCTCACCCCCCCTCTGTCCCAGCAGCAGCCCGTACATCACCTGCCGGATGGGCCGTGAGGTGAGGTTAGAGCTCTGCCGGTCGCTGCCCTCAACCTGGATTCGCAGGAATTTCCTTCTGTGCACAAGTATGTCATAGTCCAGTATGTTGGCCCCCAGGTCCCCTCTGGCCAGGGACACACGGACCCACTCAGGGACCCTGCTCCAGATCTCAGGAGGCAGCGGCGGAACAGTTCCCTCACTGAAAGACCTCCGCAGAGAGGAGCTGGGGAGTCGGTACTCTAGCATGGCGTTCTGCACCTCCGTCCGCATTTCCGTCCGCGCCTGTTGGCTAATGTTGGGTATGAGTGCCAACGCTGCTGTCAAGGTGTCTTCTGTTGTCCGGTCTGTCCTGGCTCCAAGCCAACTCAGGAGGCCCACCAGGCTAGCGGTTCTGAACTTCATTGTAGGACTTCCCGCTGGAACGTAACTGGCCCACTTAACATCTCTGAGGTTGACGTAGTCGTTCCCTGCCAAAGCGGCAAAGACGGGCAGCAGCTGGTGGTCGATTTTGTAAAGGTTACAGAAGCGGGACATGGTGTATCGCTTGCAGGAGATGTAACTCCTGGCCCCATTTGGTTTAACTGAGTCCCACTGGAATTGATCCAGGGGTAGAACCCCCCCTCGAAAGTTGTAGATGTATAAGTCAGTGTCTCCGGACAGCACCGGGCAGTACAAATCTCTGGCCAGGGCAGCCAGCTGGCCGTCAGCCTCTCCGAAGCACCTGACCAGCGGCACCTTCATGCTGTTCAGCGTCTCTTCGAACACTGTCGTGGTAAAGAGGGCATAAAAGCCCATTTTCTCACCCTTCAGAGCGTCAGGGATATTCTTGACACGTGTTCTTTGAAGGTCCATCCCCTGGTCTAGTTTGATGTCGCTGGGGCCCGAGCCTCCGTCAATCACAACTTTTGCTTTAATTTGACAGATGGCCAGAGCCTTGAAAAATGCCTGGACCTCCGCCTGGAAGGCCAGGTACTCCCCGCCGTGGTTCTGGTCCAGGTCGGCCTTGTTGTAGAGGATGTGGGCCAGGTTGATGCCGTCCACCACTAGCTTGCTGTCCCTGAAGTGGATGCCCTCGTAGATCTGTTTACCCTCCAGCAACGAGTACAAGCCCTTCACCCCCATGGTGACTGACAGGTCTAGCTCTAACTTCACCTATCTATGGTGACTGGACTAACCCAGAGAGGATTCCAGCTCCTTTATACACCACACACCCACACACGCGCGCGCGCACGCATGCACGCGCGCACACCCACACACACACACACACACCCACACACAAACAGGAACTCACCTGCACTAGGAGTGGCTCCTTAGTTCTCTCTCGGTTTCACTTTCCTGACATCAGCATGATATGACATCATCAACTACATCAACTGTAATAACCTGGTCACATGTCACATGTCAAATCAAATTTACGTGGTCGTCCCTGAGCAATGAAGCGAGGACGAGCAGCAGGTGGTGGACGAGGCGGGGAGCCCCCCCTTCCCGCCCTGTCAGCCGGCCCCCTGGGGTGCCCCCCTGCCGTTCCCGGACACCGTGAGTTGAATGGAGAGCCAGCGGGGCGGGGGGGGGGGATGCGGCGCACCAATGGGAAGGCAGCGTTGGAGACGGCCGGGAGCGGACCAGGGACTACGGGAAGGCAAGGAGGATGTGTGAGCGATGTGGGGCTACGAACTGTAATACAACAACGTTATGATGCACGCTGTCTCCGTGACGACCGCACCATCCGGGGGTCCCAGTGCGTCCAGTAGGGGGGCAGAGGACGAGCTCGGTGCAGAGCGTTCAACCGGGGGAATGAGCCGTTGATCCGCCGGACACCAACCTGCTGAGGCTCTCTAAGAACCGGGCTCCACAGGGGGGCAGGTCGGAGCCACGCCCTTCACACGGAGCGTGTACACAGATATCAGGACGTTCGGTTTCACACTGCCAGAGAACAAGGGTACGAAGAAAGTATCGAGTGAGGGGTGGAGCTGACGAGTGTTCACCGTGGAGCGCTGAAGCTCGGTGAATTCTTTGTTTGTGTCTTGGATGGAGCCGTCGGAGTATGACGCCAGGGTTTCCCAGCCCTCTGCAAAAGCTGACGGAGCGACCCATGGGACGACCCCCCCTCCGACCTCAGAACCCCTTAGGCCTCTGCAGGTTGCGGGGTCGTGACACAGTAAGGTCGTAGGGTCACGACCCCCCGGTCAGGTCCAGGGCGGGTCAGCTGTCCCGACGGAGTTCTAGACTGGAGGGAGGCTTGAGTTGTGCAAGTGAATTGTCTGTTGTGGTATTGTTTGTCTGAGGTAAAAATAAGTATGCTACCAACAACATTGTGCGTCAAGGAAACTCTTTCACAATTATCATGTATTTTGGCAGTTTCCATTGCTTCAGAATAACTGGAAAGAAATGAAAACCTTCATGGATAAGGTGCTAAAGGAAGCAAGTCCTTTCAGTTTTGAGGCATTGTATTTGGGTTTGAAACCGGACTCTTTGCCAAGATTTGCCAAGAAGTATGTTTAACATTATGTTGATAGCAAATAAGACAGCCCTTGCGAAAAAGTGGTTGACAACTGATATACCCAATGTTGAAGGCTGGTTTGATGTTATCCACACCATTTGTGATGGAGAAACTTACTTTTATTGTGAGACACAAACAAGAAAAGTGTTTTGCATCCTTGGTTGAGTCCATATCCAAACCTGGATCAGACTTTCCTTAATTTGAGATGTTCTGATTTATACACTACCTTCCTCACGGTTTTGTTGAAGCTGCTCAAATGTTGATTTTTATTTAAATTTTTTATGCAGACAAAAAAGTATAGCCTACTGTGATGGTGTGTTTGAGTGTACAGTATCAGTAGCCCTATACAGTGGGCCTATGTTAGGGAATGAATCCTGTTGGTCAGACTTCTTTATGGTACGGCCGGACCCCTTCCATCCTGGTGTCCAGTTTGATGTCACTGCCGTCCGAGCCTCCGTCCATCACAACGTATGCTTCGATTCGACAGTTGTCCAGTCTTGAAAAAAGCCTGGACCTCTGCCTGGAAGGCCAGGTATTCCCCGCTGTGGTTCTGGTCCAGGTTGGCCATGTTGTAGAGGAGGTGGGCCAGGTTGATGCCGTCCACCTGTAGCTTGCTGTCCCTGAAGCGGACGTCCTGTAGATCAGGCAGTAGTCCTCCAGCAGCGAGCACAAGCCTTTCACCCCCATGGTGACTGGCAGGTCGAGTTATGTCAAGTGCTGACTTCTATGGTGACTAGACTCACCCAGAGAGGATCCAAGCTGCTTTCTACATCCACACACACGCACACAAATACATGCAAACAAAAACATGCAAACACACGCATGCAAACACCGGCATTGGGAATGGCTCCTCAAATCTCTGTATGTTTCGCTTCTGGACATTTCAAAGGTGAATGAAGCAATGCAGCAGAAAGCGTACAGCCTACTGTACTCATGTGTTTGAGTGTACAGTATCAGTAGCCCTATAAAGTGGGGGAATGATCCCGTCGGTCAGACTTCTTCATGGTACGGCTGAACACTCCTTAACCCAGAACCCCCCCCCCACACAGACATACACACATCTTAGAAATACATTTTAGATGATGTAATGTATTTTGGCAAGATATATCATTCAATAGTCAAAGGCCACGCAGTCACACATTGTGGTTGAGAGGCTGTATGAATAGATTCATACCAGTGGTGCCTGCTGGTTTTTCAAAGAGGGGAATGTGCTCATTTCGGCTTACATCATATAAATTGCCAATTTTTTTTTTTTTAAATTCTGCTCTGTTCCTTTTCAAGAAAATGCTCTGTGACCCTGTCATACCAACTTTCTTTTCCAGTGACTGTACCATGGTCCTCTCAATGGCCAGCAGAGCTAGACTGCTTGAACGGCCTTGGCCCATGTGTTACAGGTGTAAGACTTCAGCCGCTTTAAACAGGAGAGGGTCCTTTCTAAACCTGCAGATGTAGCTCAAATTGTTCCCACTATTGAAAACAGTTTGTAAAGCTGAGACATTGCACTGTCCAACTCCATGTCTTTAATGAACACCAAGAAATCACACAACTTTCTCCTGTCACCCTGCTACTCCTGATCTAAAAACAGGCTTGGAGTTCAGACCTAAGGCTCTCTGAATCAAAGTGATGGCCAACTACCAAAACGATATTAAACCGAAGGAAATTCCCACAAGGTAATGTGGGTATTCTGTTAAACTGAAACATGGAATTGTGTTTATAAGTGTATGAAAGGTACGATGAAAATTGTGTAGCAATTTCGCCAAGGAAATATCAAGAAATAGGTTGCAGTTTGTCTTTTTGACTCGCTTGCAAAATCTGGGGGACTAAAGAGAGCTTTGGCAACGTTTTATTGTTCAAAATCGCTGTCAATCAAACGTCTACTCAGTCTTTCGCAGACCCTCCAATCACGCAGAAGGCCCCTGTCCAGGCCAGCCCACTCCTTCCTTCACCCCCAGAGACGTTTAGCATCCGTGGGAGGGACATAATCGCAGCATTATCCAATGACTGTCGAACTTTAGACACAAAAAAAAGCTGTTATGTGCAGCCCCTTTGAAGTCGATGGACACTGAGCTTCAACAGGCAAATGCACTGTGACGCTACGGTAATGTATGAGAAGGAATTCGAGTCAGTCGACCTGCGATAAGCTGCTGATTCTGAATGAACTAGTGTACGAGATAGACGTGTTGTAACACATTTCTAGTCAAAGAAATAGTATATATTTGACCATTTACTTTTTTTGAAAGTTTAGGGGAGGCCGAGCTTCCCTTGAAGTTTGAGAGAAATCGCCACTGATTCATACGCAAACGTTTTCAGGGGAGGTCGGACTTCCTCACACGTTCAGGGTAGGTCACGCATCTGACAGGTTTTACAACAATGACGCCCGCCAGGAATGTCCTGACATCGAAAATGAAAACATAGGTCAGGAGATGTCGGGCAGCTGCATTCCTCTATAGACCCATTGTTCAGTCAGTATTTATACACAATAGGAGAATTACAAACTAGGCCTCACTAAGTTTTGCTTCTGGACATTTCAAAGATATCACATCATCAACTCCAGATCCTGGTCCCATGAAGCAATGCAGCAGATGCAGAAACCTTATAGCCTACTGTACTGATGTGTGTGAGTGTACAGTATCAGTAGCCCTATACAGTGGGCCTATATTAGGGAATGGGTCCCGTTGGTCAGACTTCTTCATGGTACGGCCGGACCCCTTCAGGGTCCCCTGGACACTCCTAGACTCAGAGGCCCCCCACACACACACACACACACACTTTACAAATCAGATTGTAATTGTAAATAGTAATTGTAATTTACATCTTAGAAATACATTTTAGATTATGTTGAAATGTATTTTGGCATGATATATCATTAAATAGTGAAGTCACGCATTGTGGTTGAGAGGCTGAGACCCTCCAATCATCACGCAGAAGGCCAGCGTCCAGGCAAGCCCACTCCATTCACCCCCAGAGACTTTGAGTGTCCGTGGGAGGGACATAATCGCAGCATTATCCAATGGCCGTTGACTTTAGACACTAAAAAAGGCTGTTCTATGCAGCCCCATTGAAGTCGATGGACGCTGAGCTTCAACAGGCAAATGCACAGTGACGCTACAGGAAAGTATGAAAAGGAAATCTACTCAGTTGACCTGTGACAAGCAGCTGATTCTGAACGAGCTCGTCTTCGAGATGGACGTGTTCTAACGCATTTATAGTCAATGAAATTTTTAACACAATAATATATATTTGACCCTTTCATTTTCAGAAAATTTAGGGGAAGCCGATCTTCCCTTGCAGTTTTAGAGAAATCGCCCCTGATTCATACGCCAACGTTTTCAGGGTAGGTCGGACTTCCTCACGTGTTCAGGGTAGGTCACGCGTTTGACAAGTTTTACAACAATGATGCCGGCAAGGAATGTTCCGACGTCGAAAATGAAAGTGAAATGTAGAGTAGCATAGCTCAGGAGATGGTCGGGCAGCAGCATTCCTCTATAGAGCCATCGCTAGGTAGGAATTTATACACAATAGGCGAATTACTAACTAGCCAACAATAGCACTCACTAAAGACGCATTCAACTAAACACGTTGCATTTGAAAGTTTCTCCAATGGGTAATAGATGAAATTCTCAGATTCTATATAATATTTAAGGCATATAACTTTCACCGAAATCTAGGGATGGGAATTGATAAGAATTTCACTTTTCCGATTCTGCTTATCGATCTGATTCCTTAACGATTCTCTTATCGATTCTCATTGGGTGAGAAAATAAGTACAAATGTGTTTGTTTGTATTACATCTCTTTAATATCTGATCAGAAGTGTGTCTAGTATTAGGAAATTGTAAATTTTCACATCAATTGGTCTAGACAAAAAAAAAATGTTTGGCTTTTTATGCCCAAATGCCATCATTATGTGCCATACAACAAAAAACACAGACTGAAAACAGTCAAGTAAGAGCTTGTGCCTTTTGGTATACTAACAGAGCTCATTTGCATTCAACTTGTAACAAAATTCAACAGACAAAAACAAAATAAATAAGTCTTCTGTAAAGATAAGAACACAACTAACAACTTTGGCAAATTAACAATTTTTGTGCTGCTTGATTCACTTTTTTTGTGCTGCTTGATTCACTCGTTGACATCCGTTGGATGTCAACGAGTTCTCTGACTTCTTACCGGCAGGGGGGGAAGGTACTACTCGGCCGGGCCAGTTCGCCAGCGCTCAACTGCAGGACGACGCCCTAAAGCAGGACTCGGAGAGTTGCTTACCGCACCCACATTTTAGCACCAGGGCTGCTCTACAGGGTAGTGAAAAAAGAGGGGGAGGGGACGGAACAATTAGTGGTCCGGCGACCATACGTCAGTAAGGTGCTCTGTATGGCCCACACACACCTCCTGGGAGAACATCTGGGCATGGATAAAACCCGGGACTGGGTCTTAGCGAGGTTTTACTGGCCAGGGGTAAAGAGGGATGTAGAACAGCATTGCCAGGCGTGTCCCGAGTGTCAGCGTGTAGCCCCTAGGGCCACGGCCAGACACCCCCTTATTCCCATGCCCATCATAGAGACACCGTTCGACCGGATAGCCCTTGACATTGTGGGGCCCCTCCCCAAGACAGCCGGGGACACGATACATCCTGGTGCTGGTGGACTACGCCACCAGGTACCCAGAAGCCCTACCCCTACGCGCGGCAACAGCTAAGGCATTAGCCAAGGAGCTCTTGCTTCTGTTTAGCCGGGTGGGGATAGCCAGGGAGGCACTGGGCCTGGTCTCTCTCCCTCTGGGCCAGGTCTCTTTCCTTCTGGGCCAGGTCTCTCCCCCCTGGGCCAGGTCTCTCTCCCTCTGGGCCAGGTCTCTTTCCCTCTGGGCCAGGGCTCTTTCCCTCTGGGCCAGATCTCTCTCCCTCTGGGCCAGGTCTCTCTCCCTCTGGGAAGGATGGTCTCACTGCTTGTGGGCCAGGTGGTCTCCTTCCTTGTGGGACAGGTGGTCTCCTTCCTTAATGGCCAGGTGGTCTCCTTTCTTGTGGGCCAGGTGGTCTCCTTCCTTGGGGGCCAGGTGGTCTCCTTCCTTGTGGGCCTGGTGGTCTCCTTCCTTGGGGGCCAGGTGGTCTCCTTCCTTGGGGGCCAGGTGGTCTCCTTCCTTGTGGGCCTGGTGGTCTCCTTCCTTGGGGGCCAGGTGGTCTCCTTACTTGAGGGCCAGGTGGTCTCATTCCTTGGGGGCCAGGTGGTCTCCTTGCTTGGGGGCCAGGTGGTCTCCTTCCTTGTGGGCCAGGTGGTCTCCTTCCTTGTGGGCCTGGTGGTCTCCTTCCTTGGGGGCCAGGTGGTCTCCTTCCTTGGGGGCTAGTCCCCAGACCGCAGAGCCCTCCTCAACCTTCAAAGAGAGAGAGTACAAAAGAGCGGAGAAGATCAACATTTTGAAAATAAACAACCTACCAAAAACGTAATCTCTGTGCCCTTCCTCTCGACCTTTAGCCATTGAGAAATGATTCAATTAGCAGGGAAGAGGGATTCCCTAAACCAATCAGGGAAGGGATCCCAATATTGGTTGAAAATTAGCAAAGAGCTGTCTTCAATCTAAATTGTCTCATAATGAGGAGGGCGCATTCGACCTATACACATGTTCTCCTAGAGCATTTCACTCTGTAAGATTACATTTAAATTAGAGCTCTTGAATCTAACCTACAGCTCCTTTAAGTCACAACTCACATCCTGTGTGCCAGCAGAGGTAACATCTTTTTTTTACATTGGATTTATTGAGTTGACTTGCAATAAGCGCACTCAACAACGAAGATACAACCCAAAAAGTGAAAGCAAAGGGCTTTCAGTGCTACTATAAAGAATCAAGAGATCACGGTGACACCCAGACAGATTGTTCCATTGCTCTCTGAGAGCCCCTTGACTCCTGTAGCCCTGTCTGCGTGAGTGTTGACATCCCAGGTCGCCGTGGCGACCTGCGGACCAGCTGGGCCGACCTGCTGTTGGAGGAAGGCCGCGAAGGACTGGACGGACGCGACCAGGTCGTCGCTCACCTGAAGACGTGCGTCAGCAAGCACACGGGGAACAGTGTTTAAAAGACAGGTGATAGATACAAAGACAGCGAGGCTCTGTGCTTGTTTCAGCAGCTCTGAAATGCAAACAACCCCACGATCAGCATCTAGGTGAGTCCTCGGTTTCTTTTTTTAAGAAATAGGCGACTCACAGGATCTCTTCCCTGATTCCTCGAAGGCCCACCAGATTCTTCCAATGTCACATGTGTGTGTGGTAATGTGTGGTTTTCAGTAAAAATGGCAAACCATCGTTGCTCGCCCTTTCTCTCCAGCACAGGGTCCACAAAGTTTAAGCATTGCATGAAAACAAGTCCAGCCAATTGAGTGCACCGCAGTGCTAGACAAATCATGCCTCTCGGTTCCAGGGGGGGGGAGAGGGTCTGCTGCGCCGGCCGTCCTCCCTATCCTCTGTATCGCCTGGAGCATCGCTTATCCGTCTGTAGGCCTCTTGGAGAGCCTCCATCTCACTACCACAGCTCTGTCCATAGGACTGACCAGAGAGAGAGAGAGAGAGAGAGAGAGAGAGAGAGAGAGAGAGAGAGAGAGAGAGAGAGAGAGAGAGAGAGAGAGAGAGAGAGAGAGAGAGAGAGAGAGAGAGAGAGAGAGAGAGACACGGATAGAGAGAGAGACACGGATAGAGAGAGAGACACGGACAGAGAGAGAGAGAGAGCTTCATGGTGTGTTAGTAGGCGCAGGAGTTACCTTTTTCCTCCGAGAAGGCCGGGTCCTTCGCTGGTAGCTGCGTGGACTTTCTATGGCAATTTACTTGAGTTAAATGGTTTGCTCTATAAATACATCAGGTTTAAACAAATTTGAGGTATATTAAATTTCCTTTGTGTAGGTTTAACTCAAAAACGAAACACATTGGTAAAACATGTACTAGATTAATAATATGAGAAACATACCACTATTTCGGGAGCAATAAACTACGTTGTCTCCCTTTCAGGGACCCATAGATTTTTATAAAACTTCTAATGCAAAAAAATCTTGTTCTGATGCAAAAAAAAAAAAGGGTGCTAATTTTCAGTTAAAACGAAACCGCTTGCATTATTTTATCAGCTGTGGGCGTTTTCATTGCCATAAAAACGTGAGCTAATCAACAAGTGCAACATGTTCTAGACCAGTGGTTCTCAATTATTTTCTGTCATTCCCACCCTAGGAGACAGATATTTTTTCGCGCCTTCCCTACCTGCTAATATTTACTTATTTAGATTAATATAATTAGCGGAGATAACATCTGCAACAGCTTAAAACAATTTCCATTTTCAGTTTATTAACTCAATTTGTAAAATTTGAACAAGACTGCTAAGTCTGTGTGAATCTCAAAACAGAGAAACAAGAGGATATGATTCACTGGGATTTGGATTTAATTAAAAATATTTTGAAACAGTAAACATTGGTCACTTGTCTGCTTCATCAGCTTATGCCCTTTCAAAAAAAATTATATATGTTCATCTTTCAAGCATTTTTTTATTAGCTAAGGGCCTTCATGAGTCTCATAGTATTAGAACATGTTGTACTTGTTGATTAGCTCACATTGATATGGCAATGAACATGCCCTCAGCTGATAAAATAATGCCAGCGTTTTTTTTCAACTGAAAATTAGCACCCATGTCAACTTTTTCTGCTCCTTGCACCTTATCATGCTACGCAGCATTACAAGCCCCTGCTGACTAAAACATGAAATGTGTTTTGGCATGATATATCATTAAATAGTGAAGTCACGCATTGTGGTTGAGAGGCTGAGACCCTCCAATCATCACGCAGAAGGCCAGCGTCCAGGCAAGCCCACTCCATTCACCCCCAGAGACTTTGAGTGTCCGTGGGAGGGACATAATCGCAGCATTATCCAATGGCCGTTGACTTTAGACACTAAAAAAGGCTGTTCTATGCAGCCCCATTGAAGTCGATGGACGCTGAGCTTCAACAGGCAAATGCACAGTGACGCTACAGGAAAGTATGAAAAGGAAATCTACTCAGTTGACCTGTGACAAGCAGCTGATTCTGAACGAGCTCGTCTTCGAGATGGACGTGTTCTAACGCATTTATAGTCAATGAAATTTTTAACACAATAATATATATTTGACCCTTTCATTTTCAGAAAATTTAGGGGAAGCCGATCTTCCCTTGCAGTTTTAGAGAAATCGCCCCTGATTCATACGCCAACGTTTTCAGGGTAGGTCGGACTTCCTCACGTGTTCAGGGTAGGTCACGCGTTTGACAAGTTTTACAACAATGATGCCGGCAAGGAATGTTCCGACGTCGAAAATGAAAGTGAAATGTAGAGTAGCATAGCTCAGGAGATGGTCGGGCAGCAGCATTCCTCTATAGAGCCATCGCTAGGTAGGAATTTATACACAATAGGCGAATTACTAACTAGCCAACAATAGCACTCACTAAAGACGCATTCAACTAAACACGTTGCATTTGAAAGTTTCTCCAATGGGTAATAGATGAAATTCTCAGATTCTATATAATATTTAAGGCATATAACTTTCACCGAAATCTAGGGATGGGAATTGATAAGAATTTCACTTTTCCGATTCCGATTCTGCTTATCGATCTGATTCCTTAACGATTCTCTTATCGATTCTCATTGGGTGAGAAAATAAGTACAAATGTGTTTGTTTGTATTACATCTCTTTAATATCTGATCAGAAGTGTGTCTAGTATTAGGAAATTGTAAATTTTCACATCAATTGGTCTAGACAAAAAAAAAATGTTTGGCTTTTTATGCCCAAATGCCATCATTATGTGCCATACAACAAAAAACACAGACTGAAAACAGTCAAGTAAGAGCTTGTGCCTTTTGGTATACTAACAGAGCTCATTTGCATTCAACTTGTAACAAAATTCAACAGACAAAAACAAAATAAATAAGTCTTCTGTAAAGATAAGAACACAACTAACAACTTTGGCAAATTAACAATTTTTGTGCTGCTTGATTCACTTTTTTTGTGCTGCTTGATTCACTCGTTGACATCCGTTGGATGTCAACGAGTTCTCTGACTTCTTACCGGCAGGGGGGGAAGGTACTACTCGGCCGGGCCAGTTCGCCAGCGCTCAACTGCAGGACGACGCCCTAAAGCAGGGCTCGGAGAGTTGCTTACCGCACCCACATTTTAGCACCAGGGCTGCTCTACAGGGTAGTGAAAAAAGAGGGGGAGGGGACGGAACAATTAGTGGTCCGGCGACCATACGTCAGTAAGGTGCTCTGTATGGCCCACGCACACCTCCTGGGAGCACATCTGGGCATGGATAAAACCCGGGACTGGGTCTTAGCGAGGTTTTACTGGCCAGGGGTAAAGAGGGATGTAGAACAGCATTGCCAGGCGTGTCCCGAGTGTCAGCGTGTAGCCCCTAGGGCCACGGCCAGACACCCCCTTATTCCCATGCCCATCATAGAGACACCGTTCGACCGGATAGCCCTTGACATTGTGGGGCCCCTCCCCAAGACAGCCGGGGACACGATACATCCTGGTGCTGGTGGACTACGCCACCAGGTACCCAGAAGCCCTACCCCTACGCGCGGCAACAGCTAAGGCATTAGCCAAGGAGCTCTTGCTTCTGTTTAGCCGGGTGGGGATAGCCAGGGAGGCACTGGGCCTGGTCTCTCTCCCTCTAGGCCAGGTCTCTTTCCTTCTGGGCCAGGTCTCTCCCCCCTGGGCCAGGTCTCTCTCCCTCTGGGCCAGGTCTCTTTCCCTCTGGGCCAGGGCTCTTTCCCTCTGGGCCAGATCTCTCTCCCTCTGGGCCAGGTCTCTCTCCCTCTGGGAAGGATGGTCTCACTGCTTGTGGGCCAGGTGGTCTCCTTCCTTGTGGGACAGGTGGTCTCCTTCCTTGATGGCCAGGTGGTCTCCTTTCTTGTGGGCCAGGTGGTCTCCTTCCTTGGGGGCCAGGTGGTCTCCTTCCTTGTGGGCCTGGTGGTCTCCTTCCTTGGGGGCCAGGTGGTCTCCTTCCTTGGGGGCCAGGTGGTCTCCTTCCTTGTGGGCCTGGTGGTCTCCTTCCTTGTGGGCCAGGTGGTCTCCTTACTTGAGGGCCAGGTGGTCTCATTCCTTGGGGGCCAGGTGGTCTCCTTGCTTGGGGGCCAGGTGGTCTCCTTCCTTGTGGGCCAGGTGGTCTCCTTCCTTGTGGGCCTGGTGGTCTCCTTCCTTGGGGGCCAGGTGGTCTCCTTCCTTGGGGGCTAGTCCCCAGACCGCAGAGCCCTCCTCAACCTTCAAAGAGAGAGAGTACAAAAGAGCGGAGAAGATCAACATTTTGAAAATAAACAACCTACCAAAAACGTAATCTCTGTGCCCTTCCTCTCGACCTTTAGCCATTGAGAAATGATTCAATTAGCAGGGAAGAGGGATTCCCTAAACCAATCAGGGAAGGGATCCCAATATTGGTTGAAAATTAGCAAAGAGCTGTCTTCAATCTAAATTGTCTCATAATGAGGAGGGCGCATTCGACCTATACACATGTTCTCCTAGAGCATTTCACTCTGTAAGATTACATTTAAATTAGAGCTCTTGAATCTAACCTACAGCTCCTTTAAGTCACAACTCACATCCTGTGTGCCAGCAGAGGTAACATCTTTTTTTTACATTGGATTTATTGAGTTGACTTGCAATAAGCGCACTCAACAACGAAGATACAACCCAAAAAGTGAAAGCAAAGGGCTTTCAGTGCTACTATAAAGAATCAAGAGATCACGGTGACACCCAGACAGATTGTTCCATTGCTCTCTGAGAGCCCCTTGACTCCTGTAGCCCTGTCTGCGTGAGCGTTGACATCCCAGGTCGCCGTGGCGACCTGCGGACCAGCGGGGGCGACCTGCTGTTGGAGGAAGGCGGCGAAGGACTGGACGGACGCGACCAGGTCGTCGCTCACCTGAGGACCTGCGTCTGCAACCACACGGGGAACAGTGTTTAAAAGACAGGTGATAGATACAAAGACAGCGAGGCTCTGTGCTTGTTTCAGCAGCTCTGAAATGCAAACAACCCCACGATCTGCATCTAGGTGAGTCCTTGGTTTCTTTTTTTAAGAAATAGGCGACTCACAGGATCTCTTCCCTGATTCCTTGAAGGCCCACCAGATTCTTTCAATGTCACATGTGTGTGTGGTAATGTGTGGTTTTCAGTAAAAATGGCAAACCATCGTTGCTCGCCCTTTCTCTCCGGCACAGGGTCCACATGAAGCTTAAAGTTTAAGCATTGCATGAAAACAAGTCCAGCCAGTTGAGTGCATCGCAGTGCCAGAGAAATCATGCCTCTACTCTTAGACGACTAACATGACATATAGCACGACGTACAAAATAACAATCATTCAAAGCCCCTCAGGTTGTTTTCTTTTCGAACCCCTCTCACCGACCCGGGAGGCGGGAGGTGTCTGTCTCCTGGGACAGTTCCAGGGCGGAGGGAGAGGGTCTGCTGCGCTGGGCGTCTACCCTATCCTCTGTAACGCCTGGAGCATCGCTTATCTGTCTGTAGGCCTCTTGGAGAGCCTCCATCTCACTACCACAGCTCTGTCCATAGGACTGACCAGAGAGAGAGAGAGAGAGAGAGAGAGAGAGAGAGAGAGAGAGAGAGAGAGAGAGAGAGAGAGAGAGAGAGAGAGAGAGAGAGAGAGAGAGAGAGAGAGAGAGAGAGAGAGAGAGAGAGAGAGAGAGAGAAGGAGTTACCTTTTTCTTCCGAGAAGGCCGGGTCCTTCACTGGTAGCTGCGTGGACTTTCTATGGCAATTTACTTGAGTTAAATGGTTTGCTTTGTAAAAACATCAGGTTCAAACAAATTTGAGGTATATTAAATTTCCTTTGTGTAAGTTTCACTCAAAAATGTCAATTTTTCCCTCTTTTTTTTTATTTACAGTTACTGAAACACATTGGTAAAACATGTACTAGATTAATAATATGAGAAACATACCACTATTTCGGGAGCAATAAACTACGTTGTCTCACTTTCAGGGACCAATAGATTTTTATAAAACTTCTGATGCAAAAAAATCTTATTCTGATGCAAAGAAAAAAGGGTGCTAATTTTCAGTGAAAACGAAACCGCTTGCATTATTTTATCAGCTGTGGGCGTTTTCATTGCCATAAAAACGTGAGCTAATCAACAAGTACAACATGTTCTAGACCAGTGGTTCTCAATTCTTTTCTGTCATTCCCACCCTAGGAGACCGATATTTTTTCGCGCCTTCCCTACCTGCTAATATTGACTTATTTCGATTAATAAAATTAGCGGAGATAACATCTGCAACAGCTTAAAACAATTTCCACATGTTTTTTGTCATTATAATCTTTGATTAGTCAGATAGCTCCAGCCGGTCTGAGCCGACCGTTTGGTTCTCCTCCCTGCGTCGGTGAGGAGGAGTACATCTATACTCCTTTCTCTGAGCGATTGGAGCCTCCTCATTCTGCTCAGGAAACCGTGGTGGAGACTTTAGGACAAGACGGAGGAAAGAGCGGACAACCTGCTGACATGTTCTGAGTTTATTGATTTATATCATGAATTACATTAAATAAGTGCATAGTAAAAACAATATGTATATATATGTGTATATATATATATATATATATATATATATATATGTATCTACTGTATATGTTGCATTGAAAGATCGATCAGCAGATCATATTAACATATTTTAACCAAGCCCGAAACACAACTCATGATTCAGGCTTAGAAAAAGCCTACAAGCTTAATATTGTGATTCAATTAAATTCAATCCAATTTTATTTGCATAGCCCTTAATCACCATTACAGTCTCAAAGGGCTTAACAGGCCAAATATTTGTGACACCCCCCTTTACCCATGCCCCCACACGGGCAAGAAAAAACTCCCTTGAATCAGCAAGGAAGAAATCTTGAGAAGAAACGCAGTGTAGGGGATCCCTTCTTCCAGGGATGGTCAGGAGTGCAATGGGTGCCACAATTGACATACAGGTAAATACATGCACATCATATTAAAATGGTGATGGGGTTCTGGCCGGTTATCCATGAGGAGAGTCCAGGCATCCAGTCCAGTACCCGCAACACGCTAGAACAGAACCTAGGAGGGAAGAAAAAGGAGCAACATCCTATTCTAATCTTTTACTGTTCTCAACTCTCCTTTTTCTTCCTTCCTAGGTTCTTATTGATGATGCAATACCAAAATGATATGAAGAACAGGTTTTATAACTCTGTTGCTGCTTAATCTATGACTGTAACGCTTTACCCCAACACTGTGCCCCATCAGCCCCCCCCCCCCCCCCCCCCCCCCCCCCCCCCTGCTCACCCTACCCCGCCCTCTACTGCTTACTCCTCCTGCTTTTAACCTCCACTCTAGACCCATCCGAGCCCTGCAGCCCTGCGCAGCTCCTCCTCCTCCTCCTCCTCCTCCTCCTCCTCCTCCTCCTCCTCCTGGCTGAAGTGAATAATACACTCCATGCTCTTCCTCCGCTAGGCTTCGGCCCCGCCCAGCTCCTCCTCCTCTTCCTCTCCCCCTCCTCCTCCTCTTCCTCCTGCCCCTCCTCCCCCTCCTCCTCCTCCTCCTCCCCCTCTCTCCTCTCCTCCTCCTCCTCCTCCTCCTCCTCCTCCTCCTCCTCCTCCTCCTCCTCATCCTGGGTGTTGAGGTGAAGGGGCTCCATGCTGGCCCTCAGGCCCCCCAGCTCTCCTGTTGGCCCCGGGGTCTGGCTGGGTCACTGCTCCCAGGAGCCTCCAGTACAGTCTCCTGAACTGGTCGTCCTGTACGATGTCCTCTGGCTCCCTCTCCTGGAGCTCCTTCTGCAGCCGGTGCACCAGCCTGCCCTGGTACAACCTGGACCAACCCAGCTGGGATTAATGAAGCACTGTCTTATCTTACCACTACATTCTGTTGACCCAACCCTCAACTTTCTCACAAATTTGTATGCGTTAAAATGTCTGTGTTACAATATCACAGTCTTGTGATGTTATTCTATTCCTTAAAGTACCTTCTGACTTCAACTTAATAAGATGGTCTATGGTCCATGGAAACAGTAATGGCTAGTTACGGTTTTCCTATGCAAACAGTACTGTCCGGTTGATGGTGTTGCTATGCAAACATTACTGTCCGGGTGATGGTGTTGCTATGGAAACAGTACTGTCCGGGTGATGGTGTTGCTATGCAAACATTACTGTCCGGGTGATGGTGTTGCTATGGAAACAGTACTGTCTGGGTGTCTCACCAGGCGAAGTGGGGTTTAGGAAGGGGCTTGCAGAGCAGCAGGTTGAGCTGGGAGGCGTCCTTCAGGCAGGCCTGCCATTGGTTGAAGCTGTGAGCCACGACACAATCCAGAGGCTCAGAGAGGTGGTCGGTATCTCCCTGCCAGCCTACACACACACACACACACACACACACACACACACACACACACACACACACACACACACACACACACACACACACACACACACACACACACACACACAGGGAGTGAGTGTCTCTATGTGTGTGTGTGTGTGTGTGTATGTGTGTTCACCACATGTGCTACCTACCTGTTGTCCCTCCTGTCAGTCGGGTCAGTTCTCCTTGGACCATGACCATCAGCAGAGCTTTGAGGACTGTCGGCTCGGGGCTGGCCCTCATCAGCCAGTAGCGGGTCACAGCCACTGGGAGGCGCAGGTGAGCTGGAACTCCCTCCAGCGTCTCTTCCTCCACGCCCAGCGTCTCCAGACACACCCGCAGCCTCACAGCGGGGTCTGCCTGGGAAGTGGGAATAAAGCACATACACAGACAACCGAAAGATGGAGGAAGACAGGGTAAACAGGTGAAGTTAATAGCTTTATTTCTGGTTAATTGCCAAATTATCTCAGCGGTTATTTCAACTGTCTCCGATACACAGATACACGTGCCTACTTCACTAGAGGGAGGGACACATATGTCATGGTTATTACAATTAAAAGTATTGGTAAAGCAGATGCTTTCCAGATATATCCATTCAAATAATCTACAATCAACCTATCATCCAGCTGAATGAGTCGGTAGGCCTACCTGGGGCAGAGAGTCCAGCCTCAGCGTCTGAGCGGCTCCTTGGACCAGCGGTCGCTCCTGGAAACTGGCGAGCTCCAGACCGTCCCGGTCCCCCTCCTCCACCTCACCCCCCCTCTGGCCCAGCAGCAGCCCGTACCACACCTGCCGGATGTGCTTCGAGGTGAGGTTGGAGCTCTGTAGGTCGCTGCGTTCCACCTGGGTTCGCAGTTTGATCCGCCTGTACACAAGCAGGCCCAACACGTCCCCGTTCAGCTCTCCTCTGGCCACTTGCGCGCAGACCCAGTCGGGGACGCAGCGCAACATCTCAGCGGGCAGCGGTGGAACGGTTCCCTCACTGAAGAACCCCCGCAGAGAGGAGCTGGGGAGCTCGTACTCCAGCATGGACTTCCTCAGCATCTTCCGCGCCTCCGTCCGCTCCTGTTGACTCTTGCTGGGCATGAGTTTCATCACTGCTGTCAGGGTGTCTTCTGTCGTCCGGTCTGTCCTGGCTCTAAGCCAACTCAGGAGGCCCAGCAGGGTAGCAGCTCTGAAGTTCATTCTGGGATTTCCCGCTGGAATGTATTTGTCCCACCTAACATCTCTGAAGTTGAAGTATTCGTTCCCAGCCAGCGAGGCGAAGACGGGCAGCAGCTGGGGGTTGATGAGGTAGAAGGAGCAGAAGTTGGACGTGGTGTATCGCCTGCATGGGATGCCACGACGCGTCTCCACTAGGCGCCACTCGAAGTGCTCCAGGTGCAGAAGCCCCCCAGGAAGGTCAAAGATGTAGAAGTCGCTGTCTGTGGACAGAACCGGGCAGCACCACTCTTTGGCCAGGGCAGCCAGCCGGCCGTCGTCCTCTTTGAAGCACTTGACCAGCGGTACCTTCAGGTCGTTCAGCGTCTGTCGGAAAACGTGCTTGGTGAGGGGGGGGAGGATGTACATCTTCTTGCCCGTCAGAGCGGCCTCATGGGTCTTCTGGATAATCTCTCTGGACTGGTCCCGGATGGTGTCCAGTTTGATGTCGCTGGTGCCCTTGCCTCCGTCCATCACCACGTATGGTTTGATTCCACAGTCGGACAGAGTCTTGAAGAAAGCCTGGACCTCTGCCTGGAAGGCCAGGTACTCCCCGCCGTGGTTCTGGTCCAGGTTGGACGAGTAGTAGAGGTGGTAGAGCAGATTTTTTCCATCCACCACCAGCTTGCTGTCCCTGAAGTGGAAGTCCGGGGAGATCCTTCTGTTGTCCTTCAGGAGTGAAGATAAGCCCTGTACCCCCATGGTGACTGACAGGTCGAGCTCTAACTTTAAGGGTGACTGGACTGGTGAAGTTCTCACTTTACCTATCTGTGGCGACTGGACTCACCCAGAGAGGATCCCAGCTCCTTTATACGCCAGCACACACACACACTGCGATGGCTCCTTAGGCTTCACTTTGCTGACATCTACAAGATAGGACATGACACACACACACACACACACACACACACACACACACACACACACACACACACACACACACACACACACACACACACACACACACACACTATCGCACACACCACACACACTATCTCACGCACACACACACACACCACACACACTATCGCACACACACACACACACACACACACTATCGCACATACCACACACACTATCTCATCACACACACACACACACCACACACACACACTGGGAGTGGCTCTCCATTTCTCTATGAGGCTCGTCTTCGAGACATTTTCAAGGTATCATCTTGATTTCTATAACCACCGTAATAACTTGGTCCTGCAGCCGAACACTTAAAGCCTGTTGTACTCATGTGTATTGATCTAGTAGCAGTAGGTCTATATCAGTCAATGATTTGAGTCGCGTCACTCAAGGTACTTTATGGTCTACGTGCGATTTCCGAAATGATCTAGGTCCCGTATTAACCCCGCTCATGACGGTCTGACTCCCTCTCTCTCTCTCTCTCTCTCTCTCTCTCTCTCTCTCTCTCTCTCTCTCTCTCTCTCTCTCTCTCTCTCTCTCTCTCTCTCTCTCTCTTTTATACTACGTGTAGAATTTTAGCTCTATTTAGAAGACTAAATGACATCCCTGTGTTCCGTAAACATCAGTTACATAATATAACACATAACATAGCAGCTGGGAGTACGAACATTACACAACGCCGAGACGATGATTCAAACAGCATGAAGGCTGCTGGGTTTCAGGTGAATCACCATGGCGACCATAGAATACATTGCATTAAGCTCACAAACATTTCCATTCACTGACTTAAGAATAGCAAAATAGAATGCCCGTTTATCGCTAGAAAGGTTATCAAAGTGCATTTTAATGTTGAAAATATATACACACTGGGATTGCCTCTTTAGGTTTCACTTTCCTGACAACCTCAAGATATGACATCACACACCCACACACCCAATCTCTCTTTCACACACACAGCGCCCAATCAACAACACAGGGAGACAGAGACGGAGTAAAAGGAAGCAGGATTTATTGGGACTAGGGGTGGATGACAAGCTGGGCCTAAGAAAGCGGTAGTCAGGCAGGCGAGGGTTCGTTAACAGGGAGTCAGTCAGACAGGCAAGGACGCGGCGACAGGCGGGTAGTCAGGCAGACAGGGGTTCGGCGACAGGTAGGCAGAGTGACGGAGGGAGAGTTAGGGAAGAGGGTTACGAGAAGAACAGGAACACTGAATTAATTCTAGAAAACGCTGGTAGGTACGATCTGGGTAGTTGTAAACGACGATCTGGCGCCGGCTGGATGGAGATCCCCGGCTTAAGTAGGAAGTGGAGATTGTAGATTGAAAACCGGTGTGTCGGGAGAATGAGGAACAGTGGCGTCAAGTGGGGTGTTGGACCGCGTAGCAGGACGCGGCGTGACAGAGATGACATGAATACACAACACCCAAAATTGGCATGTAAAAGACCAATGGTGAGCACAATTGACACCTGAATGCGACCGAATGGACTTAATAACGTTTATGTTACACACACACACACACAAGCTAATCCAAGGTGGTCTCCTTCCTTGTGGGCCAGTCCCCAGACCACATAGCCCTCCTCAACCTTCAAAGAGAGAGAGTATAAAAGAGCGGAGGAGATCAACATTTTGAAAATAAACAACCTACCAAAAACGTAATCTCTGCGCCCTTTCTCTCTACCTTTAGCCATTGAGAAATGATTCAATTAGCAGGGAAGAGGGATTCCCTGAACCAATCAGGGAAGAGATCCCAATATTGGTTGAAAATAAGCAAAGACCTTATAATGAGGAGGGCGCATTCGACCTATACTATCCTAGAGCATTTCACTCTGTAAGATTAAATTTAAATTAGAGCTCATAATCTAACCTACAGCCCCTTTAAGTCACAACTCACATCCTGTGTGCCAGCAGAGGTAACATATTTTTTTTACATTGGATTTATTGAGTTGACTTACAATAAGCGCACTCAACAACGAAGATACAACCCAAAAAGTGCAACATTCATATGATCACATAGAGGTCATCAAAAAAGCAAAGCAAAGGGCTTTCAGTGCTACTATAAAGAATCAAGAGATCACGGTGACACCCAGACAGATGGTTCCAATGCTCTCTGAAAGCCCCTTGACTCCTGTAGCCCTGTCTGCGTGAGCGTTGACATCCCAGGTCGCCGTGGCGACCTGCGGACCAGCGGGGGCGACCTGCTGTTGGAGGAAGGCGGCTGGAAGGACTGGACGGACGCGACCAGGTCGTCGCTCACCTGAGGACCTGCGTCTGCAAGCACACGGGGAACAGTGTTTAAAAGACAGGTGATAGATACAAAGACAGCGAGGCTCTGTGCTTGTTTCAGCAGCTCTGAAATGCAAACAACCCCACAATCTGCATCTAGGTGAGTCCTTGGTTTCTTTTTTTAAGAAATAGGCGACTCACAGGATCTCTTCCCTGATTCCTCGAAGGCCCACCAGATTCTTTCAATGTCACATGTGTGTGTGGTAATGTGTGGTTTTCAGTAAAAATGGCAAACCATCGTTGCTCGCCCTTTCTCTCCGGCACAGGGTCCACATGAAGCTTAAAGTTTAAGCATTGCATGAAAACAAGTCCAGCCAGTTGAGTGCATCGCAGTGCCAGAGAAATCATGCCTCTACTCTTAGACGACTAACATGACATATAGCACGACGTACAAAATAACAATCATTCAAAGCCCCTCAGGTTGTTTTCTTTTCGAACCCCTCTCACCGACCCGGGAGGCGGGAGGTGTCTGTCTCCTGGGACAGTTCCAGGGCGGAGGGAGAGGGTCTGCTGCGCCGGGCGTCTACCCTATCCTCTGTAACGCCTGGAGCATCGCTTATCTGTCTGTAGGCCTCTTGGAGAGCCTCCATCTCACTACCACAGCTCTGTCCATGGGGGGGGGGGGGGAGAGAGAGAGAGAGAGAGAGAGAGAGAGAGAGAGAGAGAGAGAGAGAGAGAGAGAGAGAGAGAGAGAGAGAGAGAGAGAGAGAGAGAGAGAGAGAGAGAGAGAGAGAGAGAGAGAGAGAGAGAGAGAGCAGGAGTTACCTTTTTCTTCCGAGAAGGCCGGGTCCTTCACTGGTAGCTGCGTGGACTTTCTATGGCAATTTACTTGAGTTAAATGGTTTGCTTTGTAAAAACATCAGGTTCAAACAAATTTGAGGTATATTAAATTTCCTTTGTGTAAGTTTCACTCAAAAATGTTTCAATTTTTCCCTCTTTTTTTTTATTTACAGTTACTGAAACACATTGGTAAAACATGTACTAGATTAATAATATGAGAAACATACCACTATTTCGGGAGCAATAAACTACGTTGTCTCACTTTCAGGGACCAATAGATTTTTATAAAACTTCTGATGCAAAAAAATCTTGTTCTGATGCAAAGAAAAAAGGGTGCTAATTTTCAGTTAAAACGAAACCGCTTGCATTATTTTATCAGCTGTGGGCGTTTTCATTGCCATAAAAACGTGAGCTAATCAACAAGTACAACATGTTCTAGACCAGTGGTTCTCAATTCTTTTCTGTCATTCCCACCCTAGGAGACCGATATTTTTTCGCGCCTTCCCTACCTGCTAATATTGACTTGTTTCGATTAATAAAATTAGCGGAGATAACATCTGCAACAGCTTAAAACAATTTCCAAGTTCAGTTTATTAACTCAATTTGTAACATTTGATCAAGACTGCTAAGTCTGTGTGAATCTTAAAACAGAGAAACAAGAGCACATGATTCACTGGGGTTTGCATTTAATTTAAAATATTTTGAAACAGTAAACATTGGTCACTTGTCTGCTTCATCAGCTTATGCCCTTTCAAAAAAAATGATATATGTTCATCTTTCAAGCATGAATAAAGACACCAAGTCGCGCCCCCCCCCCCCCCCCCCCACACACACTTTTTATTAGCTGAGGGCGTTTTCATGAGCCTCATAGTATTAGAACATGTTGTACTTGTTGATTAGCTCACATTGAAATGGCAATGAACATGCCCTCAGCTGATAAAATAATGCCAGCGTTTTTTTTTAACTGAAAATTAGCACCAATGTCAACTTTTTCTGCTCCTTGCACCTTATCATGCTACGCAGCATTACAACCCCCTGCTGACTAAAACATGAAGCAATTCAAGAAGAGGCATAGATAGAATCGCCTTGTGGTCAACTGTGATTTAATAGTCATCTGACAGATTATGTCAAGTTTTATTATTATTATTATTATTATTAGCTGGTCATGTTATAACACAGCTGGAAATTGTGGATTTTCTGATAAAGACTAGCAAGCCTTTTTGACAGACAAAACAGCAGAAACTATGTTAGGTGCGCTCGTGCTGCCTTTTTGGTTTTGTCAAACAGGAGACGCCCACCCACCAATCAGAGCTTAGAGATTCCTGCAGGAAGGTTGCGCTCGATTTCACTAGCCCATTTGTGCCTGTTCATTAGTGTACAGCATCCATTCTCTCATTGCTTGTGTAAAAAAAAAAGTAAGGTATTAGATTTGAGGACGAAATGATAGGGTGGGCTAAGGCAAGTTTTGGGTGGGCTTGAGCACGTCCGAAAAAGGTCTAGCTTCGCTACTGGCCTACACACATAAATAATTGTAATACACCAACATTGTAAACTGTCATAGATAGCTACACAAGCAAATGAAAAATTTAATTCCAACGCTACTTAAATGTTAATTAGACTATTAACAATAATATAAAATTATACCGTAATGCACCTGTTCTTTGTCTTTGGATCTTTTGAATAAATGGATCAATATATGGTGAATCACAATGATCGCAAGCAGAGGACCGTGAGAGATATTGAGCAGCAGCTGAACCAGTCTAAAAATTGGACACGTTAACGGAGCACTGAACTAGGCCCTCCTCGGATGCCAGTAAACAACATTTGTTTCACTACGACTCCTTTCAGCTGCACACCTCCTTCTCTGGCAAAAAATAATTAGAGAAAACAGCGAATAAAACGCTTGAGGTGGTGTTTTGAAAAGAAAAAACGTAATTCTTTCTAGGACATGGCATAAAGGTAATTATGAGCCTTTGATTGATATCCAGACATTTTTTGCGGAGACACATTCCTGTTCCCCACTTTTATTGGAGTGAACGGAGATATCTACTTCTGGGCCCCTTGAATCAAGGGACCCGTCCACACCCCACTTAAACAGCTGCAATACCAGGCTTGGCCGCTGCACTGGTGGATTGCGGAAGTATGCACTGTTCCTGGGGGCTTGGTCTGCCATCTTTAGGAGGAGTGTGGCGGCCATCTTTAGGCTGAGTGGGTCATCCATCTTTAGGCTGAGTGGGTCATCCATCTTTAGGAGGAGTGGGTCAGCCATCTTAAGGAGGTGTTTGGCCCTACTCATTCTGCATGACTGCAGTCTGCCCAATTGGTCTGACCTATTGCCAAAGGCAGTGAGCTAGTCCCTTGGTTTGAGGAAGTAGTCTGAAGGGAGGGATGTCTTATTTTGATTGGATCATCAAAAAATGTAGCATCTCTCTGTCTTGTGGCTCCAAATTGCCAAACCTACCTTAACTCTGTCTCTATCACAGAATGAGGAAACACAAAAAGGAGAACAAGAGAATCAACAAACCTGAGAACCAGAGAATCAACCAACGAAAAGACAAACCACAAGGCATATATATAAATGAGCAGAGTCACTGTTGATCCTTATCACCAGAAGTCCCGCCCCTCTCTGCCCATTGGCCAACCCATGAAATCAGGGGGAGAGCGAGAGATAGTGTGAGATAAGCTCAGCAGACCACCAATACTCATATTTCCCTGTCATCAGAGAACATCTCGTAAACTAACATCCGCAATACCTTGTTTATAGGTCAGCGTTTGAATTCACACACTTTGTTGAGGGGTAATATATGGGGGTCACTGAGATACAACTATCATGAAGACAATTAGTGCAGCTTATTCTGCCAGTTATTTTACTTTAGACATGGTCATTGTTGACGTTATCCTGTCGTGTTGACTAATAATAATGGCTGATCAATAATCCATATGCACTGGAGATACTCCACCTGTGACCGATGTTGGCCGCGTACATTGTGGCCCATCGTGCATCCCTAACTTCTAGTCTCTAATGCCGCTTTTCCACCGCACATGTAGCTCGACTCGACTCGACTCGACTCGACACGACTCGACACGACTCGACACGGTAGCAGCACGGGTCGTTTTCCACCGCAAATAGTACCTCCTGGACGTGGGCGGAGTCGGCTGCGCGAAAGGGCCGTGACGTATTTTTGTACGCGACGCAAACAACACTTACGCAACCCACACATGGACAGAACCCACATAACAACAATGGAGGACATCGATAACATTACTATTATTAGCTGGCATGTTGAAGAAGTTGAAGAAGTGGAATATGTTGGCTGCGGCGCTGCTATGGCTGTTACCAGCATGGTTGCCATGTCGCTCTCGTGACTTCGTCACACTCTCTGGCCAATCAGTGGCCAGCCGTCTGCCGACGTCACCTTTTAGCATCGGCTCAGCCGCTTGGAACCTAGAGTGAGGCGGTACTAGAAAAAGCAGCCACTTCAGGTACCAGATACCATGTTTTCGCGGTGGAAACGCAAAAAATGCGAGCTGAGTCGAGTCGGGTCGAGTCGTGTCGAGCTGGTACCATGCAGTGGAAAAGCGGCGTAAGATGGATGAATCAATTAAAGACATAACGGTTGCTCAATATAATAGAAAGTCAAACTCTACTTCAACTTATGTTTTGTTACAATCTAAACCAAGTTGTAGATCAATCCAAAGCAAAGGGACTACTTCTATAAAACACGTTGATAATGGCACTATAGGCAAGGCAAGGCAAGGCAACTTTATTTATATAGCACTTTTCATACACATGGCAGACTCAAAGTGCTTCACATATAAACATTGTTATACAATAATATAAAATAATAGATAAGTAAAAGAAAACATATGCAAAGAAATGAGTAAAATAGAAAGTTAAAAAGGTGCAATGTATTTAAGAAAGTGAAAATAAAGGGAAAGTTAAAAAGGCATTTTAGTAAAATAAAGGTACACGTATCAACATTGACAAACTAGCAAAGATGAACAAATCACTTGGATGACATGCTATTACAATATAACTAAACTCAGGACTCTAACCCTTATACAAATACAAACAAACTCAGGACTCTAACCCTTGTACAAATACAAACAAAACTCAGAAGATCTTAGTGTTCTAGAAGGCTTATGTAGTGGAAGCATATCAGTTAAATATTTTGGGCCTAAACCATGTAGGGATTTATAGGTTAGCAACATGATTTTAAAATCAATTCTCTGACCTACAGGAAGCCAATGTAACGATTTAAGAATTGGTGTAATATGTTCACATTTTTTGGTCTTTGTTAAAACTCTAGCAGCAGCATTCTGAACAAGCTGAAGCTTCCTTAGAGTTTGTTTTGGGAGACCTGTAAGGAGACCATTGCAGTAATCAAGCTTACTAGTGATAAAGGCATGTACAAGTTTTTGTAAGTCTTCGGTGGACATGAGCCCTCTAAGTCTTGCTACATTTTTAAGGTGATAATATGCAGATTTTGTAACTGATTTGATGTGACTTTCGAAATGTAAATCAGAATCCATGATAACCCCTAGGTTTCTGGCTTTGATTGAGGTTTTCAGGGACAGAGAGTGAAGGTGTTGGGTTACTTTAAGCCTTTCCGTTTTAGCACCAAATACAATTATCTCTGTTTTATCCTCATTTAGCTGAAGGAAATTTCGGCACATCCAGTCTTTCATTTGCTCAATGCACTGGCACAGCAGATCTATGGGCCGATAGTCATTTGGTGATAGCGATACATAGATTTGCGTGTCATCAGCATAGCAATGATGGTCAATATTGTTATTATGCATGATTTGCCCTAGTGGGAGCATGTAGATGTTGAATAAAGAGGGTCCTAAGATCGAACCTTGTGGGACTCCACACATCACGTTGGTTGATTCTGATACAAAGTCGCCGATGGAAACAAAGTAGTTCCTATTTTGTAGGTAGGATCTGAACCAATTTAAGACTGTGCCTGAAAGCCCCACCCAGTTTTCTAACCTGTCCAATAGTATTGTATGGTCTACAGTGTCGAATGCAGCACTGAGGTCTAGTAGCATTAGTATTGAGGTTTTGCCAGAGTCTGTGTTAAGACGGATGTCGTTTACAACTTTAATGAGGGCGGTCTCAGTGCTGTGCAGGGGTCGAAATCCTGATTGGAAGGTGTCACAACAACCAGTTGATGCCAGGAAGTGATTAAGTTGCTGGAGGACAACTTTCTCAATGATTTTACTTATGAAGGGCAGATTTGATATTGGTCTGTAGTTGTTAATAATAGAGGTATCTAGGCTCCGCTTTTTTAAAAGGGGTTTAATAACTGCAGTTTTCAGGGCTTTTGGGAAGTTGCCTGACTGGAGAGAGTTGTTAACTATCTGCAATATGTCTATTGCTAGGCAGTCAAAAACATTCTTAAAGAGGTTGGTAGGTAAAGAATCAAGACAACAGGTGGATGGCTTTAGTTGTGTAACAGTTTCCACAAGAGTTTTAGAGTCAATAACATTATAGGGACGTTCTACTGGGCCAATATTAACTGAACTGCTGATTGGATGTCATGTCAATGAGAGAGGGAGAAGGGAAGCTATATATGGTATTTAAAGCATTGTGATGGGAGGTTATTGGCTATTACAGAGAATATCTAAAAGGAGGAAGCTACATGTGAAGACTATTACTGTAACCTTTCACAATCAGCCATTCGGCCCTCCCCCCTGTCCAGCTACGGAGCAGATGAAGATGAATCCATGGACCCTCTCTGCACTCCTGCTGCTAGCTGGTAAGCTGTAATGCTTCTTTTATTTACTACCTGGAATGTGTCCGTACACAAACTGGATCCTGCTGGCATATTGGCTTAAGCTAGAGTTTATTTTAGAGTCTAATGGGACCTCAACTCTACCACTAGACACAGACATAGAAGGACACTTTGATCAGTTAATCGTTTCATATGTTATCATGATAATAATAGCAGTGATGATAATGAAAATGCATTGTTTTCTTTAAGGGCCTCACCAAAGTTAGACACGATATATAATATTATTATCTATTATTCTTTATGATATGATATCATAAATATGACATTGATATAATATCATATGATATCGCATCCACTGGGCCCACCACCTGTGGGAAGACCCGTTGGGGTCGGGTGCGCAGCCACATGGGTGGCAGCGAAGGTCAGGGGTCTCGACGGACCAGACCCGGGCGGCAGAAGCTGGCTCTGGGGACGTGGAACGTCCACCTCGCTGTGGGGAAAGGAACCTGAGCTTGTGAGGGAGGTGGAGCGCTGGCAGTTAGATCTGGTGGGGCTTACCTCCACGCACAGTCTCAGCTCTGGTACCGTATTCCTGGATAGGGGTTGAACTCTATTCTTCTCCGGAGTTGCCGAGGGCATGAGGCGCCGGGCGGGTGTGGGGATACTCATAAATCCCCGGCTGAGCGCCGCGGTGTTAGAGTTTACCCCGGTAGACGAGAAGGTCGCCTCCCTGCGCCTAAGGGTTGTAGGGTGGAAAACTCTGACTGTTTGTGCGTATGCACCAAACAGCAGTTCAGAGTACTCAGCCTTCTTGGAGACCCTGAATGGAGTCCTGTATGGGGCTCCAGTAGGAGACTCCGTAGTTCTGCTGGGAGACTTCAACGCCCACGTGGGCAACGATGGAGACGCCTGGAGAGACGTGGTGGGGAGGATCGGCCTCCCTGATCTAAACCCGAGCGGTCGTTTGTTATTGGACTTCTGTGCTAGTCATGGATTATCCATAATGAACACCATGTTCGAACATAAGGGTGCTCATAAGTGTACCTGGTACCAGAGTACCCTAGGCCGAAGATCGATGATCGATTTCGTGATTGTCTCTGATCTGAGGCCGCATGTTTTGGACACTCGGGTTAAGAGAGGGGCGGAACTGTCAACCGACCACCATCTGGTGGTGAGTTGGATCAGGGAATGGGGGAAATTTCCGAATAGACCTGGTAAGCCCAAATGAGTAGTGCTGGTGATTTGGGAACGTCTGGAGGAGGCCCCCGTCCTAGGTATCTTCAACTCACACCTCCGGCGGATTTTTCTGCCATTCCTGAGGAGGTTGGGGGCATTGAGCCGGAGTGGGCGGTGTTCAAAGCCTCCATTGCTGAAGCTGCGGCGGCTAGCTGTGGCCTCAGGGTCTTAGGCTCCTCAAGGGGCGGCAACCCTCGGACACCGTGGTGGACACCGGTGGTCAGGGAAGCCGTCCGATTGAAGGAGGCCTTCCGGGATATGATATCCTGGAGGACTCCTGACTCGGTTGCAGGGTACCGACAGGCTCGAAGGGCTGCAGCTGCTGCCGTGTCGGAGGCTAAGCAGCGGGTGTGGGAGAAGTTTGGAGAGGCCATGAAGAAGGACTTTCGGTCGGCACCAAAGTGTTTCTGGAAGACTATCCGGCACCTCAGGAGGGGGAAACAGGGAACCATCCAAGCTGTGTACAGTAAGGATGGGACTCTGTTGACCTCAACTGAGGAGGTCGTCGGACGTTGGAAGGAACATTTTGAGGAACTCCTGAATCCGAATAACACGCCCTCTATGTTGGAGGCAGAGCTCGAGGTTGCGTCGTCAATTTCCCTGGTTGAGGTCACTGAGGTAGTCAAACATCTCTGCAGTGGCAAAGCCCCAGGGATTGATGAGATCCAGCCAGAAATGCTAAAGGCTCTGGGTGTTGAGGGGCTGTCATGGTTGACGCGCCTATTCAACATTGTGTGGGAGTTGGGTACATTGCCAAAGGAGTGGCAAACCGGGGTGGTGGTTCCCCTGTTCAAAAAGGGGGACCAGAGAGTGTGTGCCAATTACCGGGGCATCACACTTCTCAGCCTCCCTGGTAAAGTGTACTCCAAGGTGCCGGAAAGGAGAGGAGGAACTCGGATTAGAGCCACTGCTCCTTTACTTAGAAAGGAGTCAGATGAGGTGGTTCGGGCATCTGGTAAGGATGCCCACTGGACGCCTCCCTTGGGAGGTGTTTCAGGCACGTCCAGTGAGGAGGAGACCTCGGGGAAGACCCAGGACTTGGTGGAGAGATTATATCTCAACACTGGCCTGGGAACACCTCGGGATCCCCCCGTCAGAGCTGGTCAATGTGGCCCGGGAAAGGGAAGTCTGGGGCCCCCTGCTTGAGCTGCTCCCCCCGCGAGCCGACCCCGGATAAGCGGATGAAGATGAGATGAGATGAGATGATATGATATCAAAGATTACATAATATGATTTAAAACCAAACACATTTCAATATCAACGTCTCACCCTAACCTTCTCAGAGGGTCTTTACCATCAACGAGTCACTCTCATTCTCACAATGACGCTGAAAAGCAACTTGGAGAGAGCATGACCTCATGTGAGACCCTCCCTTAGAACCGGGCTCCCTGTTGTGACCCCGACTGTCTGCTTCCTCCAGGGCCGCTGGGGGTGGACCCTGACTGGCACGTGGAGCACCCTGACTCCTTCTGCGTGGTGGAGGGCTCCACCGCCATCATCCCCTGCAGCTTCACCCACCCTGCGGGGCTCCGGGTGAACCGCGTGGTCTGGTGCCCCAATCACGAGATCTGCCAAGGCACCACGCCCAACGTGTACGACAGCAGCAACGTCCGGGCCGACAGCAGGTTCCTGTACCTGGGGGACCTCGTCAGGAACTGCACCTTAAAGATCATCAAGACGGTGAAACAGGACGCTGCAACGTACCACTTCCGCTTCGAGACCAACGGCGGAGGGGGCACCGGGCAAAAAGGAGTCACAGTCACAGTCACTAGTCAGTGTTACTTCTACTTATAGTACTCTCACTAGTGTTAGCAAGGCGTCCAGTTGTAAAATAATGTCTCACTGTGTCTTCAACAGATGGAGAGGATATGAAGGTCAGAAGCTCCGTCACTGACAATGTGGTGAAAGAGGGCGGTCAGGTCACACTCACCTGTACCTCAGCCTGCTCCTTCCACCAATTGGACGTCCACTGGTACAGAAATGGCCACGCCCTATCAGAGACAGGCCCCTCCCTCCACCTCAGCGGTCTGACCAATGACGACGCAGGGAATTACACCTGCTCTCTGGACTCCAGTGGGCAGAGAACTTCTGCGTCTTGGAGTCTATTGGTGTTGGAAGATGAAGGTGAGCCCCTCTGTGTTCACTAATGCACATGAGGGTGGTCCCTCATCTAATGTAATAAAGTGTATTATAGTCTGACATTATCTAATGTAAAATAGTTTATTATATTCTAACATTATCTAATATAGTCTATTATAGTCTAACATTATCTAATCCAATATAGTATATTGTTTTCTGACATTATATATGCTACGCGTGAACCTCCTAAAATGGCACAATTCGATTGGTTCGCTAACTCGGGATATTGGGCAATATCCCAAGATTGAGATCTCAAATAAAAAACAAACAAATAATCCCAGCAAAAAGTGTTATCTTGTTTATTTTTGGTGTCTTCACGTGTAGTATATACTAAACTAGATTCGTATATATTTACTATATACTACTATCATTTTGTCGAATAATTGTTCAATAGTCTATGATAGTCTAATATTATCTATTAAAGTCAAGTATTGTCTAAAATTATCTGATATAGCCTATGATAGTCTAATATTATCTGATGTAATCTATGATAGTCTAACATTATCTATTATAGTCTAGTATAGTCTAACATCATCTATTATAGTGTAGTATAGTCTAATATTATCCGATATAGTCTATGATAGTCTAACCTAATGACCGCTCCATCCATGGATGAATCCCTCGTGTTGTTCTCCAGGATTCCACCGGTCCGTCCACCTGGTGGTTGCCGTGGTGAAGGGCGTGGTGTTGGCGGTTCTCCTTCTCCTCCTGGCTGGGGTTGTCTTCGCTAAATGGTGCACAAACAAAACCAATCAAATGTAAAGAAGCGGTTTGTCGATATGAGACATTGAAGTTGATTAAAAAAAACATTTGTACGCGTAAAGTAGAAATGTTCATGGTAATAAATGTGTTAAAGATGATTGTATTTTAGACTAATTATTTTGTCATATTGGAGTAAATTTCATTGACGTCCCTGTAGGCTGTGGCTGACGGCTGGTCTCAGCAGCCTCACCTGGACTGAGTCAGACTGAGAGACTCTGGGGCTGGTGGGGCTGCACACCTGTTGTACGTTGGCTAGTCAATGCTCACAGGTTAAACCAGCCGTCACCACACACACTCAGGTGATCACCTAGATGGCAGCATGGATCACCATCTTCATGTGTCATGGACTTCAATATCCGCAATAAACCGGTTTGAACTTCATCACTCTGTGTTCTGTGTCTTGAAGAGCCCAGCGAAAGCCATCTAGGTAGAGTGGGTTGGCTACCTTTAGGAGGAGTGGGTCAGTGGGTTGGTGGGTTAGGGTTAGGGTTACCACTCAGTGGTCCGTTATGGCTGATTGGAGGGTTAGGGTTAGGGTTACCACTCAGTGGTCCGTTATGGCTGATTGGAGGGTTAGGGTTAGGGTTAGGGTTACCACTCAGTGGTCCGTTATGGCTGATTGGAGGGTTAGGGTTAGGGTTAGGGTTACCACTCAGTGGTCCGTTATGGCTGATTGGTGGGTTAGGGTTAGGGTTAGGGTTACCACTCAGTGGTCCGTTATGGCTGATTGGAGGGTTAGGGTTAGGGTTACCACTCAGTGGTCCGTTATGGCTGATTGGTGGGTTAGGGTTAGGGTTAGGGTTACCACTCAGTGGTCCGTTATGGCTGATTGGAGGGTTAGGGTTAGGGTTACCACTCAGTGGTCCGTTATGGCTGATTGGTGGGTTAGGGTTAGGGTTAGGGTTACCACTCAATGGTCCGTTATGGCTGATTGGAGGGTTAGGGTGCCACTCAATGGTCCGTTATGGCTGATTTGAGGTTTCCTTGCTCGGCCTTGTCCTTTATTGCTCTTGTTTATCTCTGAGCTGTCTCCTTTTCACATTCCTTTTTATGTTCTTATTTTCGTGTGGTAAAACCCCCTCCCGTCTCCCCGATGTAGGCTTTTTTGCATAATTGACATGGTATTTCATATATGACGTTGCATTTATTGTATTGATCAATTTTGTCCTTTGGGTGAACTAGCAGCTGTGGTAGTTTTGTGCGTGGTTTTAACGGTGTGTTGATCTGGTGCTTCTTCATGACCCTCTGGACGCGCTCAGTGACCCCTGATGTACGGCAGTGTCACTGTTCCTTCCTCTCCCTTTGTAGTTCCTTATGTTTTTTACATTTCGTTCCTTTCTGTATTGCCTATTGTGGATACTGACATGTTTTCAGTGCATTCTGTATGTGTTGTTCCTTCTGTGCTCTGTCCTTGGGATCCGTTGTTAAAGCTGCCCGTTCATGTCGTGCTCTAACCACTGAGAGTTTATGAGCTATTGGGTGTTCTGATGTCCAAAGTAGGTATTGGTCTGTGTGCATCGATTTCCTATAGATTTTTATTTTGATGTCTCCTTCAATCGTGTGGTGGATTTTTAAGTCCAAAAAAGCTATGGATCTGTCATTTTCTTCTTCATGTGTGAACTTTATGTTGCCAGTGTGGTCAATGGAATCGAGGTGATCTGTGATTTCTTGTATATGTCCTCTCTTTATGTTTTCCAGGATGTCATCCACGTACCTCTTCCATAGTGTGAGCCTGTACGCCTCCGGTGCTGATGTTATTGCTTCCTTCTCCAGGTGTTCCATAAAGAGGCCACACATTATGGCTGATAGTGGATCCCCCATGGCGAAACCCTCTTTCTGCCTGTTGATTTTTGTGCGGTACTGAAAATAAGTTGAGGTGGCGATGAAGTCGAGTAATTGACTGATGTCTTTTACCGTCAAATTTGTGCAATTCTTGAGGTTTTTGTCAGTTTTATGGCCGTTGCTGTATTTTTTGAAAAGTTGCTTCTACTGGTGTGTTGGTGAAGAGTGAGACGCCGTCATGTGATATTAATATTTCGTCCTTACCCACTTTGATATTTTTAAGTTCTTTTGCCAGCTCTTTTGAATTTTTGCAATGTTGTTCCGTTTGACCTAGTAATGGCTTCATGATTTCTGTGAGAGACTTAGAGACCCGATGCTGTCCACAATATATCCGTCGAAACATGTCAAGGTAAAGAAAATAACATCTACCAATATATGTGTCTGTGATAAAAGAAAACTATAGTGTTATAAGCAGTTAGTCATATTTTCATTGTTTAATCAACCTCTTAGTGGTTTTTCAGCAATATATTTCCTTACCTCTGTGTGCTCTGTGATCATTACAATATTATGGTTGTGGGCTTTTTCTCAGTGTGAATCTTGAGTTGTGTTGATAGCGAACCGCAGCAAACCAAAACAAGAACCTCACTGACCCCATCTGTATGGATTATAATGTTACTGAAGTTCTGTCCAGAGGTTCTTCTGTCGGAGAACCGTCGGAGAACCGTGTCATCTCAGGAATATAGACTGTGACTCAAAGGGATCTTTGTAATTTACCTCTATTTATTATTGAATTATTTATGATATACATTTAGAGCTGAGGTCAAACCTTTATTATTTTATATTAAATATTTGTATGTGAGATGATACATTATGTTCTTGTCACGTTACTTGCAGTGATTGTATTGGCTATATTTTCTGTCACTTTTGGTTCAAGGGTTTTGAATGGCTGAAGGCCTCTTGATTGTATCCTCCCTGGCAGAACATGATTGTCCAATCACCACCGGATGTGTTGAGGGGGTGTGGCCTATATGACATGTAGGGCATATTTCTTCTTGCTAATCTTAAAGAAGGCTTGAGGGCCGAAACATATTCCAAATTAAAAAGAGATACATATGGAGCCTGAGTGGGCAACACTTTCTTTCTACTGCTACAATGAAGTTCTGAAACATACACTATGTTAGTGTGTGTGTGTGTGTGTGTGTGTGTGTGTGTGTGTGTGTGTGTGTGTGTGTGTGTGTGTGTGTGTGTGTGTGTGTGTGTGTGTGTGTCCTCCACCATCTGGCTGAAAGATTACATCTAGGTGCCACTAGAGGTCAGAATGACCAACACACGAAGCCAGGAAACCAACACACATGTCGTACGTACAAGAAAACACAGAGCAGTTGTTAAAATAATTAGTTATACTAGCATCCACGCTAGTAAACTGCCTATATTACACTAAGTATGAAACAGAGAGAGAGTGTGTGTGAGTTTATGGGCGTGAACAGCTGAAAGGAGATCAGCTGTTCAGACGTCGTTGCGGTTTTCTATTCCAGATAGGCCTATATATAGACCATTATAAAGGAGCTTTTATTTCGTTCAGTAATAACATGCAAACCAGGCCAGTTTGTGATAAGGGATTAGTTTGTTCTTTTGTTGGAGAGTTTCATTTCCCAGGGAGTCGAGATCCGGACGTTGTTCCACTTTCGGTTCTTCTCTGGTTCTCAATAAAGAAAGAAAAATCGTTTTATAGGGAAGACAACGAGTATGAATATTATGAAGAAGGACGTAATATTGGCAATGTAATGCGTTAAAGGCATATAGCGTCCCAGAAGTTTAACTTTAAAATTCAAGAGTATTTTAATGTCATTTGTTTGAGATGGTAGAGCCATCCGAGAGGGAAATGCGCTGTGATCTGTGTAGTATGGTGCTTTGGTGGATAAATACTGGCCTACCCTGACGGAACTAGGACCATCCACTGTTCAACAGGCCCACCCAAAAACTTTCTTTCTTCTATTCTGAAATGCTTTATTTGTGCAATGCGGCAATCTTTGTTGAAATTGATGCTTAATCCGATTTGCGTTAAAGGGCAGTTATCTTCGTGGATGACCATGAGATCGCGGAAAGATATAGTTATTATCTCGTAGTAGCCTAGGCTACAATTGAATGCATCTTCTTTGTATAATAAGCTCTCTGTTGCTAATGATATCGAAATATTGTTGAAAACTTAAAACAATTAGGCTAAACAGAATTCTGAAATAGTCGGCCTCGTGTAATACGATCATAACTAACCTATGTGGGAAATATTCGATTCCTGATCACTTTTACAGTCTATACTTTGGATCTATAGAGTGACGCGCTAAAGCACAGCCAGGTGTGGTGCGCAATGGAGATTCCAAAGCGCTAATCTTAGTCAGTAGGCTACGAGACGTCTTTACACTCCCGGACCTTAAACACTGGCGGTTTCCTTTTTATGTAAATGCGATTAGACGCTCCGCGGAAGAAGAGGAGGCGCAGGGGTGCGGGTAGAGGTGTTGCTAAATTATCTCTACAACAGAGACAATAACGCAGCGATATCAACATGAGCAGTTCTAAATGGAGAGACGGTGAAATCCGCGAGTTATCGCGGATAGGTCCGTCCTAAGCACCGAAACTTTTTTACAATGCAATAAAATATTTAACGATCATCAAGCAGTATAGTCATTTGCATTAGGTTAAACAGGGATTTGATGACGTTTTTAATTTAAGCACCACCCACAATTGGTCTGGCCCATCCACAACAGGAATCCTGGCGCCGTGCCTGGTCTGACCACGGGACTCAATCTTTGATTGGAAAGCGAAACTTAGAGAGAACTGCGAAGCCACTCCCAGGGTGGGTGTGTGTGTGCGTGTGTGTGTGTGTGTGTGTGTGTGTGTGTGTGTGTGTGTGTGTGTGTGTGTGTGTGTGTGTGTGTGTGTGTGTGTGTGTGTGTGTGTGTGTGTGTGTGTGTGTGTGTGTGTGTGTGTGTGTGTATATAAAGGAGCTGGGATCAGTCATCATAGACGCTAGAATGTATCCAGTCATAGGTGGAGTTAGAGCTTGACCTATGAGCCATCATGGGGGTAGATGACCTGTGCTCGCTGCTGGAGGACTACAGCCAGATCTACCAGGACATCCGCTTCAGGGACAGCAAGCTAGTGGTGGACGGCACTAACCTGGCCTACGACCTGTACTACAGGTCCAACCTGGACCAGAACCACGGCGGGGAGTACCTGGCCTATCAGGTCCAGGTCCAGGCTCTCTTCAAGGCTCTGGCCGACTGTGGAATCAAACCGTACGTGGTGATGGACGGAGGCTCGGGTGCCAGTGACATCAAACTGGACACCCTCCTTGACCGGGCCAGGGGGAAGGTCTGGAGGGCCCAGGGCGCCGCTCTGAAGGGCAGGAGGGCGGACATCCTCCCCCCCATTTCCACGAAGGTATTCGAGCAGACGCTGAACAACATGAAGGTGCCGCTGGTCAGGTGCTTTGGAGAGGCAGACTGCCAGCTGGCTGCCCTGGCCAGTGACTGGTGCTGCCCGGTGCTGTCCGGAGACACTGACTTCTACATCTACGACCTTCCAGCAGGGCTTCTGCACCTAGATCACTTCCAGTGGGAATCAGCTAAAAAGAGTCCGACCAGGAGTTACATCCCCTGCAAGCGATACACCACGTCCAGCTTCTGCACCTTCTTCAACATCGACCGCCAGCTGCTGCCCGTCTTCGCTTTGCTGGCCGGGAACGACTTCGTCAACATCAGAGAAATGAACTGGGACCAAAATGTTCTTGCGGGAAGACAGAGAGAGATAGAGTTGTCTCAGACCGCCTGCCTGGAGGGACTCCTGAGGTGGATGAGAGGCTTCCAGACGATTGAAGACACCTTGACAGCAGCGATGGATCTCATGCCCAACATGAGTCAACAGGCACAGACGGAGGTGCAGACAGAGGTGCAGAAGTCCATGCTGGAGTACCGCCTCCCCAGCTCCTCTCTGCGGGGGTTCTTCAGCCAGGGAACCGTTCCCTCACTGCCCGCTGAGATGTTGAGCTGCGTCCCCGACTGGGTCCGTGCGCCCCTGGCCAGAGGAGAGCTGGGGGCTGACATCCTGGACCTGTTGGTGCACAAGAGGAAGATATTGCCAACCCAGGTGGAGCACAGCGACCTGCAGAGCTCCAACCTCACCTCGCGGCCCATCCGGAAGGTGTTGTACGGGCTGCTGCTGGGCCGGGGAGGGGGCAAGGTGGAGGAGGTGGACCGGGTCGGTACGAAGCCTGCGAGTGTCAAGGTACAACCGCTGGTCCACGGAGCCGCTAAAACTCTGAGGCTGGACTCTCTGACCCAGGTAGGCCTACAGACTCATTCTGCTGGCTGATAGGTGGATAATAGATGGACAAGAGATCAACCAAAGATGGATAACCAATTGATATTAGATTGATTATAGCAGCAGCACCTATTAAGAAGAAGGCTTACATGTCAGCAGCAACTTTAAAAGATCGGTACAAATTCAATGAATACTTCACGATAGTTACATTTAATTGACTGTTTTCAGGGTGGTTTTTCATCTAATTGCATTACGTTTTTGGTCCCATGGCATCAAATGCCATAATTCACTTCATGAGGTTTTCTAACGTTGAAATGAGCTACCCGAGCCTGCCTATGGTCCTAAGGTGTAAAACGAGCCAAAGGTATCCTGCTCTGCCTTTGATAAAACAAAGCTCAGACGCGTGGTGCCTCGGCGCGGCCCGCTGCCCGCTGCTGATGCGGTGGCCCCTCAGCAGCGGGCAGCGGGGCTCTGGCGGGAGACAATCGTGGTCAACAATCGTGGGCAACGTCCCCTTTCTCCTCCATGTCGCGGTTCAGTCTACTTCAGATTGATGTGGAAGAACCAGAGACGCAGTTGTTTGAGATTCATAATATCGTCTGGAGACGCACAGAGTTTTTGGCCGTGATAATGTGTGTTAAATTATACAGATATCTATGTATAATATAATATTGTTTAGATAAAGGGCTCAAGGACTACCGCCGGAGCACCCGGAGTGTTCTAGAATATTTACAGAACAAGGCCAAAAGCTGTGTGCGCCTCCGGATGATATTATGATCCGAGCCATTGCGATACATCCACTGTAAACACGAGCGCATGGTACCGTGGCCGCAATCTGCTCAGGGTCACACCCCCACCCTCCACCTTAACCCGCCTCTAAAAAACAGCACGTTTGTGGAAAGCTCATTGTCGGACTGGCTCGTAGTGGCTGTAATTCTGCACCAAGGATGAATTTCTTGAACGTCTTCAAGTACTGTGTTAGGGGCCCACTAACACCTACATAAAATAATTCATAAAGTAGCATGCCATGGGACCTTTAACTAGCCATATCTTAACCTGGTTGACTGTCTTCCACATTGAGACCAATTAAATTCTCAAAGTGGGAGGGTAGTAGGTGTATGCATGCTGCAAGTCTCATAAATCATCTGCATTATGTAATAAACAGCATGTTTTGATCCTATAGAAGGAGTGATCTGAGGGAAACCATCTAAAAGTGTTCTTGGTGTGGTTTGTTCCCACTTCCCAGGCAGACCGCGCTGTGAGGCTGCGGGTGTGTCTGGAGACTCTGGGCGTGGAGGTAGAGAAGCTGGAGGGAGTTCCAGCTCACCTGCGCCTCCCAGTGGCTGTGACCCGCTACTGGCTGAGGAGGGCCAACCCTGAGCCGACGCTCCTCAAAGCTCTGCTGATGGTCATGGTCCAAGGAGAACAGAACCGACGGAAGGGATTGACCATAGGTAGGTAGCACATGTGGTGCCAAGTTACTTAACTCACTCACTTATTCCCTTAATCACTCGCTCAATTTGTGTGCCTGTGTGTGTGTGTGTGTGTGTGTGTGTGTGTGTGTGTGTGTGTGTGTGTGTGTGTGTGTGTGTGTGTGTGTGTGTGTGTGTGTGTGTGTGTGTGTGTGAAGGCTGGCAGGGGTATTCCAACAGCATCTTTCGGCCTCTGGACTGTGTCGTGGCTCACAGCTTCAACCAATGGCAGGCCTGCCTGAAGGACGCCTCCCAGCTCAACCTGCTGCTCTGCAAGCCCCTCCCTGAACCCCACTTCGCCTGGTGAGACACCCGGACAGTGCTGTTTCCATAGCAACACCAACTCCCAGACAGTACTGTTTCCATAGTAACACATCACCCATCAAGTACTGTTTCCATAGCAACACCATCACCCAGACAGTACTGTTTCCATAGTAACACCATCACCTAGCTAGTACTGTTTCCATAGTAACACCATCACCCAGACACTACTGTTTCCATAGTAACAGCATCACCCAGCGTGTACTGTTACCATAGTAGCACACGTCACCTAGTCAGTACTGTTTCCATAATAACACCATTGCCTAGCCATTACTGTTACCATAGTTACACAATCTCAAAAGCTCGTGTGGAGACATTACAAAAAAAATATTGAAAGTAACGTACCGAGATTGGGATATTTTAACAGTAATAAAATTAGTAATTGTAAAAGACACAAATTTGTGACAGAGAAAGTTGAGAATGTGGTTCCAAGATAAGACAGTGCTTCATTAATCCCAGACGGGTCGGTCCAGGTTGTACCAGGGCAGGCTGGTGCACCGGCGGCAGAAGCAGCTTCTGAACAGGGAGCCAGAGGAGATACTTCACAGCCCCCAGTTCAGGAGACTGTACAGGAGGCTCCTGGGAGCAGTGACCCAGCCAGACCCAGGGGCCAACAGGAGAGCTGGGGGGCCTGAGGCCCAGCTGAGGGCCAGCATGGAGCACCTTCACCTCAACACCCAGGACGAGGAGGAGGAAGAGGAGGAGGAGGGGGAGGAGAAGGAGCTGGGCGGGGCTGAAGACCTGGATCAGGGCTCTGATTGGCCTAGGGTGACGGTTGGAACACGCTACAGAACCAAAGACAGGAAGGACCGGTCCAGAAACCCAGAACTGGGGAGGAAGCAGGAGTGGGAGGGGTGGGGATGAGAGGGGAGGGGGGATGGGGGGACTGATGAGGGCCAGTGTTGCTATTTAGATATATTGTTGATACATTGTTGTTTCTCTTTCTTCTGACAAATGTACTGATTGTAAGTCAATCAGTACATTTGCCACAGTCCACAGACCGTAAAAAAGCGTCTGCTAAATCCCCTAAACGTAAATGTAATGCTAACATACGAGGAGAGTTGAGAACGGTATGAGACAATTTGACTAATAAATTTAACTTGATGTAAAACCAAACCTAATAAGAAAATGTTTCCACCTTCTGTATTGATATTACTAAAGTTTTGTAAATACTTTACTATCGGTGGTCTATGGGTTGGTTGTGTTTTTGTGTGTGTGTGTGTGTGTGTGTGTGTGTGTGTGTGTGTGTGTGTGTGTGTGTGTGTGTGTGTGTGTGTGTGTGTGTGTGTGTGTGTGTGTGTGTGTGTTCTCATCATAGTGTATGGTGTGTTTGTGGGTCGAGGAATGGGCTAGTGTGGGTCACAGTGTGTGTCAGTGTGTGTGTGACCTCCACCATCTTTCTGATGGAGAGGCAGGCGTAGCCGTGCACCACGTCACCACAGTCACAACGCAAGGACCTCAGGCAACGTGATCCCCACCCAAACGACTCCAGGGGTGGTTTGTATCGGTCAGGGGTCGGCACCCCTAGGCACGAGTGCACGTGGCAGCATAATCATTGGCATTTTTTTTCTTTTTTACATTTTAATATTATTTAATTTTTTCACAGATACAATGGGGCAGCATAATCTTACATATTTTTTTTGCACTTTATTCTGTTCTGGGCATTTCCTCCCAGTGCAAATTTGTTTAAAGTAATTACTGAAAGCAGTGTTCTGAAATGGGATCAATTAATAGTTTAAAACCTATGTTGTAAGTTATAGAGAAGAAGATATATAAAATATTGTTGCAAGTGGCCTGTATGCATGGCCTTCACATGGTTTTTGCAAAGCTGTACATGTCTTTAAAGATATTGATGTGGATGTTTCCAAAATTTTCAAAAAATGTCTGTTTTTTGTGCAAGTAATTTTTTGAATGAGATTCTGAAAACAGTGTTTTAAGGTGGGATATATGTAATTGTAATTTGTAATCCCATGTTGCAAATATAACAAAAAAAAAAAAGAAAAGTTGATGCATGATTGTGGACCATATGGAAATAATACAATTCACAGCGACAAAATGTTTTTTGTCGCCGTGTCATAACAATAATAATAATACATTTAATTTAGAGGCGCCTTTCAAGGCACCCAAGGTCACCTTACAGAACATAAAGTTACCATAAATCGTTTAAAAACAAGTCAGATTCAAGACATAATTCAGCTTACTATTTAATATATTGTTGCTTTTGGCACTCTCATTAAAGAGAAATAGCCAAACTGGCACTGCATGTTGAAAAGGTTGCCGACTGGTATAGGTCGTCCAAAATGACCAACAGCGCCCCCTGTCACCTGGTCAAAGAAACACCAGAACGCCACGTATGTCGGCGTACTGTCTTTTTAAAGGAGACATATTATGGTGTTTTCCCAACAAGTAAACATAGTTTTTGAAGCTGTTTGCTGGAAATAGCTTTTAGGAAAAAAAATGTTGTCTACCGCTATTCCCCTCTGTTTCAGTCCCTTCAGAATGAGCTGTTTCTGGTGTCTGTAGTATTGATGCAAATGAGCTGCTGCCCATTGACCAATGAGCTGTCAGACTGAACCACAGCATGGAGGAGAAGGGGTTGTTGCCGTTTGCTGACTCCGGGAGCTCTATATCTATATAATATAATATAACATAATAAATACGGGTATTTATATAATCTATCTAATATCATGGCCAAAAGCCATGTGTGCCTCGGATGATATTATGAATAATAAAGACTGTGTCTGACGTCTCTGGTACTTCCACAAGTAAAGACTCGTATTGGGGGATACCTCGGCCATGGTTGTGAAGAATTGGGGGGGAAGGAACTTTGGCCTTGACTCTCTGAAGTCCATGAACCGCGACATGGAGAAGAAAAGGATTGCACTCCGGGAGCTGAGCTGCCGGACGGCCTCCGAGCTCCTCGTGTCGGAGCTGCCGGCCGCCGTCGAAGCCGCCCGGCCGCAGTCCGGCGGTGTACTCCGGGAGCTAAAGTGGCGCCGAAGCTAGGTGGCAGCTCCAGCGGACTAGTAGCTCCGGCGGACGAGCAGCTCCGGCTGGGGTAGCTCGGCAGCAGTCCGGCATCTCAGCTCCAGGAGTACAATCCCTTTCTACTCCATGTGTCCTCCTCCCGACTTCCCTTCGGCGGCAGCTCCAGCGGGGTGAGCTCGAAGCCAGAGAAAGGGATTGTAGGCCTACTCCCGGAGCTTAGCTGCAGCAGGGCTAGCGGAGAGTTCCCCCCGCCGGAGCTGCTCGTCCGCTGGTCCACACAATCTTAGCGATGCTCTGATTGGAGGGGAGTGGGGAAGTGGGAGGTAATATTCAAATGTGCCCCCTTCCTACGTAGGAGGGGGCGCCGAAACTGAAATGAAATATGAATAACAATAGGCCTTAATCAATGAATTTCTTCAAGTAAACAGGCCTCGCCAAAATGTATACCACTATTGAGGCTATTGGCCGTGTCAATATCATACCTGTTGATGATCTAAGTCATTTATTACTTCAAAATAAGCGGCGTTGCGATTGCGTCTTTCCCCTGGCCGGGGAACCTTGTTAAAGCTCAAAAAAGAACAACAATTAACCGCAGCATGGATGAGAAGACTACCGGTACTTCCTTTGAATTGATATGGGCACTAGATCATTCTCATCAATGTGATGTTTTTGCACTGAACAAGGACTGCACTTAATTTCGTTGTACTAGTTACAATGACAATAAAGATATTCTATTGTATTCTATTCTCCGAATCGCAGATATTTTTTTCAGATTTTAGTCCCAGGAGACCCTGGTCCCACATTGCCCTGGACTTTGTCACTGGTTTGCCACCTTCTCACGGTAACACTACAATCCTCACTATCGTTGATCGCTTTTCCAAATCTGTGCACTTGGTCCCCTTACCCAAGTTACCCTCTGCCAAGGAGACAGCGGACTTACTCGTGCAGCATGTCTTCAGGCTACACGGGCTCCCAGTGGATGTGGTCTCAGACAGAGGTCCCCAGTTCACCTCTAATTTTTGGCGTGCTTTTTGCAACCTTCTCGGTGCTAAGGTCAGTCTGTCCTCAGGCTTTCATCCCCAGTCAAATGGCCAGTCGGAGCGAGCCAACCAGCAGATGGAGACAGCGTTGCGGTGCCTGACGTCACAGGACCCTACAGCCTGGAGCCTTCAGCTGCCATGGGTGGAGTACTCCATGAACTCCTTGCCATCTGCGTCTACTGGTCTGTCTCCGTTCCAGTGCTGCCTCGGCTACCAGCCTCCATTGTTCCCGACCCAGGAGGAGGAGGTTGGGGTTCCCTCAGCACAGACATTCATCCGACGCTGTCGCAGAACGTGGAGGCGGACCCGGGCCGCCATTCTTCGCTCGCAGACCAGAATGAGGAGTCAGACAGACCGTCGCCGCATCAAGGCTCCCCACTACACCCAGGGGCAGCGGGTGTGGCTTTCCACGCGTGACCTTCCTCTGAAGGTGACTTCCCCAAAGTTGAATCCACGCTTCATCGGCCCCTACACCATCTCCCAGGTGGTCAATCCCTCTGCGGTTCGCTTGAACCTCCCTCCTGCCCTCCGCCGCATCCACCCCACCTTCCATGTGTCCCGTGTCAAGCCCTTCCGGTGTTGCCGTCCGGGTTCCAACTCCGGCCCCAAACCCCCACCACCCCCCAGACTCGTTGATGGGTCTGAGGTTTACACAGTTCGCCGCCTGCTCGACGTCCGCCGTCGGGGTCGGGGCCACCAGTACCTGGTGGATTGGGAGGGCTACGGCCCCGAGGAGAGGAGCTGGGTCCCTGCCCGGAACATTGTTGACCCCTCGCTCATCGAAGACTTTCACCGTCAGCATCCCGCTCCTACCTCGGTCAACGCCAGGAGGCGTTGGTAGAGGAGGGGGTACTGTCAGGATTCTCGCATGGATTGTTGTTTTTGTCTCCCCCTACCTGTTGGAGTGTGATAATTCTGGACTTTGTTTATGTTTGGAGCCATGTGTTGGTCATGTGTCCGGGGTGACACCCATGTCCTTATTTGGGCGACTTCCTGCCTTTTGTTTGTGCCCTCCATTTTCTCTGTCCACCTGTCCCTCATTTTGCATTGATTGGTGGAGTATTTAAACGCTGCCCTTTCTGCTCACTTTGTCAGATCGTCACGTTAGGTACTGTTTGCTACCCGACTGCCACGTGAATGTGACTAGCGTGAAGCTCTTTAAAGAGAGACTATAGTTTCTGTTCTTCCCGGTTTTGAACCCTGCCTGTTTGGATTGAGTCTTCTGCCTATCAGTTTTTGGATCTCTTGCCTGTAGCTGTCCGTCAGTATCTGTCTGTCTGCCTGCCCGTTTACGAACCCTGCCTGTACCTGGAATCTGATTTGCCCGCTGGACTGTATGGAAATAAACCCTTTTTGATCTGCTATTGATTCCCGTTCTGTGTCGTGACAGTTCCACTGCGCATAGACAGTAACAAGTAGCTGAGACGGTAGAGGGGTTAGAAACCAATAAATAAAAATAGGCTATTTATTTCAGTTAGCCTATTTTTTTCACCCCAAAAAAATAAAAACAATGAAAGTTTAAAATCCCCCCAAAAAAATGGGATCACGTTCCCAGCGCCCCCCCTAGGTTGTGCGAACACAACCTTGAACCTTGAACCGTTGAGAAACCATGGCCTAGGGTGTCGGTGAGAACACGCTACTGAACCAAAGACAGGGAGGACCTGGAGTCCGCCCAATGGGTCTAACCTTTTTGCCAAAGGCAGTGAGCTAGTCCCTAGGTTTGAGGAAGTTATCTGAAGGGAGGGATGTTTTATTTTGATTGGATCATTTAAAAAATTTAGCTTCCCTCTTTGGTGTTGCTCCAAATTGCCCACCCTACCTTATCTCTGTTTCTATCACAGAATAATGAAACACAAAAAGGAGAACCAGAGAATCAACAAACCTGAGAACCAGAGAATCAACGAACGAAGACACAAACCACAAGGTATAAATATAACCCATGAGTCACTATTGATTCTTATCACCGGAAGTCCCGCCCCTCTCTGCCCATTGGCCAACCCATGAACTCAGGCGGAGAGTGAGAGACTGTGTGAGATAAGCTCAGCAGCTCACCAACACTCAAATGTCCCTTTCTTCAGAGAACATTCGTAAACTAACATCCACACTATCTTGTTTATAGATCAGCGTTTGAATTCACACACTTTGTTGAGGGGTAATATCTGGGGGTGACTGAGATACAATTATCATGAAGACTTTTAGTTGTAGCTTATTCTTTTGTAGATGTTCTAGTTGTACTTTAGGCATGGTCATTGTTCACGTTATCCTGTCGTGTTCACTAATAATAACGGCTGATCAATAATCCATATACACTCGAGATACTCCACCTGTGACCGATGTTGGCCGCGTACATTGTGGCCCATCGTGCATCCCTAACTTCTAGTCTCTAAGTTTGATGAATCAAATAAAGACATAACGGTTGCTCAATATAATAATAGAAAGTCAAACTCTGCTTCAAATTATGTTTTGTTACGATCAAAACCAAGTTGTAGATCAATCTAAAGCAAAGGGACTACTTCTATAAAACACATTGATAATGGGACTATAGGGACGTTCTACTGGGCCAATATAAACTGAACTGTTGATAGGATGTCATGTCAATGAGAGAGGGAGAAGGGAAGCTATATATGGTATTTAAAGCATTGTGAAGGGAGGTTATTGGCTATTGCAGAGAATATCTAAAAGGAGGAAGCTACATGTGAAGACTATTACTGTAGCCTTTCACAATCAGCCAATCAGCCCTCCCCCTGTCCAAGTGGCGTTAACAACCAGACACAGAGAGGCAGCTACGGAGCAGATGAAGATGAATCCATGGACCCTCTCTGTGCTCCTGCTGCTAGCTGGTAAGCTGTAATGCTTCTTCTGTTTACTACCTGGAACGTGTCCGTACACAAACTGGTTCCAGCTGGCCTGTGGGCTCAACCTAAAGCTCTTTGTAGAGCCTGATGGGACCTCAACTCTACCACTAGACACAGACAAAGAAGGACACAGATCAGTTTATCGTTCCATATGTCATAATATTAATAGCAGTGATGATAATGCATTGTTTTCTTAATGGACCTCACCAAAAAAGCTTTCATAACATAAAAGAAAAAAACTTGATAGAGTCTGAAGATTGACACGATATATAATATTATTTATTTTGCTAAATGTTATGATATGATATCAAATATTATATATAAGATATAAAAAACGTACACATTACAATATCAACGTAATGACCTTCTCAGAGCGCCTTTACCATCAACCAGTCGCTCTCATTCTCACCATGACGGTGAAAAGCTCAACTTGGAGAGAGCATGACCTCATGTGAGACCCTCCCTTAGAACCGGGCTTCCTGTTGTGACCCCGACTGTCTGCTTCCTCCAGGGCCGCTGGGGGCGGACCCTGACTGGCACGTGGAGTACCCTGACTCCTTCTGCGTGGTGGAGGGCTCCACCGCCACCATCCCCTGCAGCTTCACCCACCCCGCGGGGCTCCGGGTGGAGCGGGTGGTCTGGTGCCCCAATCACGAGATCTGCCACGGCACCACGCCCTACGTGTACGACAGCAGCAGCGTCCGGGCCGACAGCAGGTTCCTGTACCTGGGGGACCTCGTCAGGAACTGCACCTTAAAGATCATCAAGACGGTGAAACGGGACGCTGGAACGTACCGCTTCCGCTTTGTGACCGACGGCGGAGGGCACACCGGACCGAGAGGAGTCAGAGTCAACGTCGCTGGTAAGTGTTACTTCTGGTACTGTTCCTAGTTAGTTTTACATCTAGTACTGTTACTATGGTTAGTGTTACTTCTACTACTGTCCCATTATAATAGGACTATAGGAAGAGACCAGACTTGGTTCTCATTGGGGAGGGATTAGTAGCTTCCTGTAGTCAACCTTGAGCAAGATGTCCTCACCCACCTGCTCCTCATGAGATGTTTCTGGATGTCCTGGAAGACGCTTTGGATACGGTCTATTGTTGTCTGACATTATCTAATTGATTAAAGTCTATTACAGTCCAACATTATCTAATCTAATAAAATGTATTATAGTCCAACATTATTTAATCCAATATACCCTATTACAGTCTAAAATTATCTAATTTTATATAGTATATTATAGTCTAAAATAATCTAATCTAATATAGTCTATTATATAATTATTATTATATATTTCAACAATTTCCCCCCGGGGATCAATAAAGTATTTCTGATTCTGATTCTGATTATAGTCTGACATTATCTTATCTAATGGAGTATGGTTCCTTGGAGTACACATCAACAATAAACTGGACTGGTCTGACAACACAGAGGCCCTCTACCGGAAGAGTCAGAGCAGACTCTTCTTCCTCAGGAGGCTCAGGTCGTTTGACGTGTGTGGCAGGCTGCTAAGGACATTTTATCTGTCTGTGGTAGCCAGCACGCTGTTCTTTGCTGGGGCGTGCTGGGGAGGAGGCATCAAGGCTGGGGAGTCAAACCGACTTAACAAGCTGGTTAGGAAAGCCAGCTCAGTTGTGGGACTTGAGCTGGACAGTCTGGAGGTGGTGGTGGAGAGGAGGATGAAGGGACAAACTCAAGTCCATCCTGGGCAACCCCTCCCATCCCCTCCATGCTGAGCTGTGGCTGATGGGGAGCACCTTCAGCCACAGGTTCATGTTCCCCAGGTGCAAGACGGAGCGCTTCAGGTGCTCCTTTGTGCCGGCAGCCATTAGGCTGTTCAACAGTGCCTGATGATTGTGTTTGTGTGTGTCTATGTGTTTGCATATGCATGTGTGTGTGTTTAGGTATGCGTATATATGTGTATGCATCACCCATCATGATGTTGGTTCTGTTTGTCTTGATTCTGTCCCTATTTTAACTATAAGCGTCTACTTATGCATTAGCACTTTGTATTTATTGTTTTTATTGCATTGTCATTTTATCTTGTGTCTTTCCACTGCTGCTGGGCTGTTTTTGCAACAAACAAATTTCTCCTACGGGGGATTAATAAAGTTGTATCTTATCTGATTTTATCTTATATTATTCTCGTACTGTCACTAGTCAATGTTACTTCTAGTACTTTGACTACTATTACTCCTAGTACTGTCAGTAGTAAGTGTTACTTCTGGTACTGTCACTAGTATTACTTCTAGTACTGTCAGAAGTGTTACTTCTAGTACTAGTTAGTGTTATTTTTAGTTCTGACACTCGTGTTAGCAAGGTGTCCGGTTGTGAAAAACGTCCGTCTCACTGTGTCTTCAACAGATGGAGAGGTTGTGAAGGTCAGAAGCTCCGTCACTGACCATGTGGTGAAAGAGGGCAGTCAGGTCACACTCACCTGTACCTCAGCCTGCTCCTTCCACCAATTGGACGTCCACTGGTACAGAAACGGCCACGCCCTATCAGAGACAGGCCCCGCCCTCCACCTCAGCGGTCTGACCAATGACGAAACAGGGAATTACACCTGCTCTCTTGACTCCAGCGGGCAGAAAACCTCTGCGCCTTGGAGTCTATTGGTGGGGGAATATGAAGGTGAGCCCCTCTGTGTTCACTAATGTCATGAGGGTGGTCCCTCATCTAATGTAATGTAGTGTACGATAGTCTAACATAATCTAATCAAATGACGTATATTATAGTCTAACACTATCTAATCTAATCTAGTATAGTCTTACATTATCTAATGTTAGGCACCGGTAGTCCATTATAGTCTAATATTATTCATTATAGTCTGTGATAGTCTAACATTATTTGATGTAATATAGTCTTGGATGATCTAACATTATCTATTATAGTCTAATACAGTCTAACATTATCTGATATAGTCTATTAAAGCCTAATATTATCTTATAATAATAATAATAATACATTTAATTTAGAGGCGCCTTTCAAGACACCCAAGGTCACCTTACAGAGCATATAGTCATCATACATTTTTTAAAAAGCAAGACATTGTGGAAAAAATAAATAAATAAATAAACATAAGCAATAAGAAATAAAAAAAAAAAAAAAAAAATCAAAACAGTGATCAGTTAGACGTTGTGTGCGAGTTTGAACAAGTGAGTTTTGAGTTGTGACTTGAAGGTTGAAATGGTGTCTGACTGTTTTATGTGTGGGGGGAGGGAGTTCCAGAGCCTGGGTGCTGAACAGCTGAATGACCGGGCACCCATTGAAGTGAGTCGTGATGTGGGGATACATAGTAGTCCAGCAGAGGTTGAGCGGAGGGAGCGGGAGGGAGTGTATTCTTGGAGGAGGTCGCAGAGATAACTGGGGGCTAGGTTGTGGAGAGCTTTGTAGGTGAGGAGTAGGGTTTTGTATTGGATGCGGTAGTGTACTGGGAGCCAGTGAAGTTGAATGAGGACAGGGGTAATGTGGTCAGATGATTTGGTGCGGGTGATGATCCGGGCGGCTGAGTTCTGAATGATCTGCAGTCTGTTGATAAGTTTGGTGGGGAGTCCGGTGAGGAGGGCGTTGCAGTAGTCTATGCGTGATGTGACAAATGAGTGAACTAGGATTTCAGCGCTGGATTGGGTCAGTGATGGGCGGAGTCTGGCGATGTTGCGGAGGTGGAAGAATGCAGTCCGGGTGATGTTGTGAATATGGGGTGCGAATGAGAGGGTGTTGTCCAGGATGACGCCGAGGCTCTTGACTTTGGAGGAGAAGGGTACTGGGAATCCATCGATAATTATGAGTGGAGCTGGGGTGTGTTGTGATTTAGTGAGGGTGGATTTGGATCCGATGAGCAGGGCCTCGGTCTTGTTTCCATTGAGTTTCAGGAAGTTCCTGCTCAACCAGCTCCGGATCTCTTCCAGGCACGTGACGAGGGAGGTGGGGGGGATGGCAGCGGTGGGTTTGGTGGAGATGTAGACCTGTGTGTCGTCAGCATAGCAATGAAAATGGACCCCATGGTGACGGAGGAGTGTGCCCAGCGGGAGGAGGTAAGTGGTGAAGAGGAGTGGACCCAAGACTGACCCCTGGGGGACGCCCAGTGAGACACCTGAACACCCAGACTTGTGGTTGCTTAGTTGAACAAATTGTTGACGGCCGGTGAGGTAGGATGTAAACCAGGAGAGTGCAGCACCAGTGATCCCAATACCAGCTAGGCGGTCCAGGAGCAGAGGGTGGGAGATGGTGTCGAATGCTGCGCTGAGATCGAGGAGGATGAGAATGGTGAGTAATCCAGAGTCGGCTGCAAGGAGGAGGTCGTTGGTGATTTTGACTAGGGCTGTTTCAGTGCTGTGTTTTGGACGGAAGCCAGATTGGAACGGTTCGTGGAGATTGTTAGTGTCGAGGTGGGACTGTAGTTGTGCGGCAACCACCCTTTCAAGTGTTTTGGAGATGAAAGGGAGATTGGAGATGGGCCGGTAGTGGTTAAGGTCAGTTGGGTCAGCACCAGGTTTTTTTAGGATGGGAGTGATGGCAGCCAGCTTGAGAGTGGGGGGTACAGTACCAGTAGTGAGGGAGGAGTTAATTATGTTGGTGATCATGGGGGAGATGGACGGAAGACATGCTTTGACAAGGGAGGTGGGAAGAGGATCGAGCTGACAGGTGGTGGTTTTGGCTTTGCGGATGAGTTCTGAAACGGTCTGTTCTGTTACTCGGGTGAAGTCAGAGAGGGAGCTGATGAGAGGTTGGCCAGAGGTGATCATCAAGGGTGGGTCATCAGAGGGGGTGCGAGATGAGGCCAGTTGTTGGTGAATGGTGTTGATTTTAGAGCTGAAGAAGTCAAGGAACGCAGTGCATTGGGTGGTGGAAATGTCTGGAGGGAGAGATTTAGGAGGCTGAAGTAAGTGGCTGACTGTTGAGAAGAGGACTCTGCTGTTGCCTGTACCAGTGTTGATGAGGTTGGAGTAGTATGAGGTTTTGGCAGTGGTGAGGGCATTCTTGTAGTCATGGAGGTGGTCCGAATACATTTGGCGGTGTACAGTGAGTTGAGTCTTACTGTAGAGTCGCTCCAGTCGACGACCAGTGGCTTTGAGCTGGCGCAGATGAGGAGTGAACCAGGGAGCAGTGTGGGTGAATGAGACTGAGCGGGTTTTCAGGGGGGCCAGGGTGGTGAAGGAGGAGGAGAGGCAGTTATTGTAGTGAGTCACCAGGTCAGTCAGGGAGGAAGCTGGGGGAGGGTTGGGGTAGGAGCTGATCAGGGTGGAGAGGTCTGTGGTGTTGATAAGTTGGATGTTTCTGAAGGAGATGGTCCGTTGTTCCTTGGTTTTGTGTAGTTGGGTATGAATGTCAAAAAGTACAGCTTTGTGGTCGGAGATGGGGAAATCAATGACATCAAGGTTAGTGGGAGTGATGTCAGTGCAGCAGATTAAATCCAGAATGTGACCTTTGTTATGGGTTGGGAGGTTGACATGTTGTGTGATGCCAAGACAGTCCAGAAGTGATGTGAAGTCATTAGCAAAAGTACAGGATGGGTTGTCAATGTGGATGTTGAAATCACCAAGGAGGATAACAGTGGGGGACATTGCACATACAGATGTAAGTAGTGATGAGAATTCATTGAGGAAAACGGCGGAGGGTTTTGGTGGTCTGTAAATGGTGACAATGATAGTGGGTTTGGGGCCTGAGAGTTTTACAGCTAGACATTCAAAGGAGGAATGAAGGGGGACTGTGACAGTGGTGACTTTGATGTTATCACGATGGAGGAGAGCAAGGCCACCCCCCCTCCCATTAACCCGGGGTTTACTAATAAACGAAAAACCTGGTGGGACAGCTTCATTTAGATGGGAGAAGTCATTTGGTTGTTGCCAGGTCTCAGTGAGGCAGAGAATATCTAGGCTCTGGTCAACAATAAAGTCATTTATCAAAAGGGCCTTATTACTGAGGGATCTGGTGTTCAGCAGACAGAGTTTCAGACAGGTGAGTGGAGTGTAGCAGGTTGCTTTGAGCAGAGGGGACAGTACACTGTGATTGACGGGACTGACCGTACGGGCTGTGCGAGGAGGGGGGCGGGGCCCAGTGGACCAGAAGGAGCGGATGTTTTTGTTGCTGGTGTGAGTGTACTGAAAATTCCGTCCAGAGCCTCGGTGGATGTATTTTGGTCGTTTGAGAATGTCCTGGTGGGATGCAAGCTGAGGTGGTTGTGTCCTTGAGAAGATCCGTAGACGTAACATCTCCGTTACCGAGTAACGGAGCGGCAGAGATGCACTCGTTACGTGAGAGTCAAACATAGCGCAATCCAGAGGAACAGGTTAAAATCCACAGGTTGTGAAGTCGGAAGAAGCCAGCGGTAGATCCAGGCGATTATGGTGAAGCCACAGAGCCAGCACAGCGGAGGCAGAGGAGTGGAGCAAGCCGGTTATAGCTACGCTGGAGACGGGGAAGCCAGTTGGACGGCGCCGGGGGTTAACAGCAGTCTAGCCGGCCAGCAGGTGTCATCCACCAACAGCTGCACGACTCCACGCACAAAACACAAAACAAAACACGCAGACGTTTAACGTTCAGAAATAAATAAATAAATCAAGAAAACTGACGCAGTTACTTAACTTAACTTTGTAGTCCGACCCGAGGTCCAGAAGGGTTTCAGACAGAAGGTGTTGAAAGTAAGCAAAAGAAAACTGATAAAAAGTTAAAAGACTAGAAAGAAAAAGAAAATCGCGAAAAAATAATGTTCAGAATGACGTTCCGGTGAGCAGCAGCAGCAACAGCGTTCAAAAGGCAACAGCGTCCACCAACTTTACGACCTCACGTATAAAACACGTAAAAATAAAGAAAACTGGCGCACTGACAATAGCGAAAAGTGACTATATATAACTAGTAAACTTAGCTAAACTACTAAAGACCAAAAAAAACGACAAAATGTTCAATGCAATCGTGAGAAATATTGGAAATACTGAATAAAAACAAGCCATACAGAGCGGCGTTAGACTCGCCAGCGTCCCCGTTACTAGGCAACTCGACTTATATAGTCTACTATAGTCTTATATTATCTGATCTAGTCTATTATAGTCGAACATTATCTGTTATAGTGTAGTATAGTCTAATATTATCTGATATAGTCTAACATAGTCTAACCAATTGACCGCTCCATCCAGGGATGAATCCCTTGTGGTGTTCTCCAGGATTCCACCGGTCCGTCCACCTGAAGGTTGCCGTGGTGAAGGGCGTGGTGTTGGCAGTTCTCTTTCTCCTCCTGGCTGGGGTTGTCTTCGCTAAATGGTGCATAAACAAAACCAAACATATCTAGAAAAGCTGTTTGTCGATATGAGAAATTGAAATTGATTAAATTAACATATTTGTACACTTAAGATTAAAACATAAATTTTCATGTTAATGAATGTGTTAAAGATGATTGTATTTTAGAGTAATTATTTTGTCATATTGGAGTAAATTCCATTGCCGTCCCTGTGGGCTGTGGCTGACGGCTGGTCTCAGCAGCCTCACCTGGCCTGAGTCAGACTGAGAGACTCTGGGGCTGGTGGGGCTGCACACCTGTTGTGCGTTGGCTAGTCAATGCTCACAGGTTAAACCAGCCGTCACCACACACACTCAGGAGATCACCTAGATGGCAGCACTGATCACCATCTTCATGTGTCAGGGACTTCAACATCCGCAATAAACCGGTTTGAACTTCATCACCCAATGTCATCCCATTGTCATGTGTCTTGAGCAGCCCGGTAAAAGCCACCTAGGTGGAGTGGGTCGGCCATCTTTAGGAGGCGTGGGTCGGCCACCTTTAGGATGAGTGTGGCGGCCATCTTTAGGAGGAGAGTGGCGGCCATCTTTAGGTGGAGCTTGGCCCTACTCATTCTGCATGACTGGAGTCTGCTCAATGGGTCTGACCATTGGCCAAAGGCAGTGAGCTAGTCCCTTGGTTTGAGGAAGTAGTCAGAAGAGAGGGATGTTTTATTTTGATTGGATCATTTAAAAATGTAGCATCTCTTTGTCTTGTTGCTCAAAATGGCCCACCCTACCTTAACTCTGTTCCTATCACAGAATGTGGAAACACAAAAAAGAGAACCAGAGAATCAACCAACGAAGACACAAACCACATGGCATAAATATACCTGAGCAGAGTCACTGTTGATCCTCATCACCAGAAGTCCCGCCCCTCTCTGCCCATTGGCCAACCCATGAACTCAGGCGGAGAGCGAGAGATAGTGTGAGATAAGCTCAGCAGCTCATCAACACTTCTATTTCCCTGTCTTCAGAGAACATTCGTGAGCAAACATCCACAATACCTTGTTTATAGGTCAGCGTTTGAATTCACACACTTTGTTGAGGGGTAATATCTGGGGGTCACTGAGATACAACTATCATGAAGACATTTAGTTGAAGCTTATTCTGCAGTTATTGTACTTTAGACATGGTCCTTGTTCATGTTACCCTGTCGTGTTTAATAATGGCTGATCAATAATCCATATTCACTGGAGATACTCCAACGGTGACCGATGTTGGCTGAGTACATTGAGGCCCATCGTGCATCTCTAAATTTGATGAATCCTCCAGTTTATGAAGTAATCCCTGATCTAAATAAGGCATTCCGATTGTTAAATAGAATAATAGAAAGTAAGACTCAACTTCAAATGATGGTTTTTACGATCGGGTCCAAGCTGTAGATCAATCCAAAGAAAGGGGACTACTTCTATAAAACACGTTGATAATGGGACTATAGGGACGTTCTACTGGGCCAATATGAACTGAAATGTTCATTGGATGTCTCGTCAATGAGAGAGGGAGCAGGGCAGCTATATATGGACTTTGAAGCATTGTGAAGAGAGGGTCATGGCTATTGCAGAGTGTCTAAAAGGTGGAAGTTAAATGTGAAGACTACCGCCGCCATCCCCTTCAGCTTCACCCTCCCCTTGACGTAAAGAAAGGCGTAGACATTTTGCACGTTAAGCGGTTGGGCCTCGTCAGGAACTGCACCTTGAAGATCATCAATAAAGTGAAACAGGACGCAAAGAGGTACTACTTTCGCTTCAAGACCAACGTCGACAGCGGACAGCATGGAGTCACAGTCACTGTCACTGGTAAGTGTTACTTCTAGCTCCGTCACTAGTTAATGTTACTTACGGTAGTCTCTAATGTTAGTTCTGTCACTGACACATTATGACAGGACGATAGGAAGAGGCTACACTTGGTTCACATTGGGGAGGGTTAAGGAGCTTCCTGTGATCAACCTTGAGCAAGATGTCTTCAACCACCTGCTCCTCATCAGATGTTTCTGAATGCCCTAGAAGACGCTCTGGATCAAGGGCATTTCATGATTCCTTGTATCTGCAAACTGACGTGGTAAATAGTCAATGATAAGTGATAACAACTTCAAAATGTTATTATAGGTATTATAGGTATACATAACCCAATTTAGACATAGAACAAGCTTTTTGGGAACTTTATTAAACTTTCAATTAGATTATTCAACTTTAAAAGTTTAATTATTATCTTATTATGAGCATACAGTGTATTGTCATTTGGATACAGCTGTGGAAACGTATAAATACAATTTCTACCTTAGAATATGTTGTAAAAATAACTGTACAGACATAAAATAAAATGCCTCATCAAACATTTCGAAATGTTGTTTTCTACATTGGGCAGATAGAGTCCATTTCCTGTAGCCTTTCACAATCAGCCATTCAGCCCTCCCCCTGACGGTAACATCCACAGACACAGAGAGGAAGCTATGGAGCAGATGAAGACGAATCCATGGACCCTCTCTGTGCTCCTGCTGCTAGCTGGTAAGCTGTAATGCTTCTTCTGTTTACTACCGGGAACGTGTCCGTACACAAACTGGATCCAGCCGGCCTGTGGGCTCAACCTAGAGCTCTTTTTAGAGCCTGATGGATCTCAACTCTACCACTAGACACAGAAAAATAAGTGTTGCAACCCTAAAACTTTCATTCAATCAGTTTAACGTTCCATATGTTATGATATTAATAATAATAATGCATTGTTTTCCTAATGGGCGTAAACAAAAAAGCTTTAATAACATAAAAGAAAAAAGAATGATGCATAAAGTATGAAATAGATATGATCTATGTATGGTATGCGATATGATATCATATATTATGCTGTATGATGTGATATTAAATATGATATAATATGACATGAACGCAACACAATACAACCCAACACAATACAATATCAACGTCACACCCTGTATGGTAAGCCCTTTCAAAATGTAACCAGTCGGGCTGACTATTAGTGATTTAGTTTTCGCTAGCGGAAATGACATTTCAACATGTTTTTTTTACAGATATCTTTAATTTAATTATAGATAACAGCAATTCATTTTTCAGTTGTAAGAATGACGATTACAGATATCTACATCTCCCACATGTTGTAAAAGAATTGTGACTAGTGGAAATGTAATGTCCCATTCCAGAAATTACATTTTTATTTTAGATATATGAGATATATAAACAAACCATTTCGGATATGCAGGCGTCATATTATTAAAATACCACAAGGCCATTGGTCGACATTCGACTACCTCAAGAATTTTCAAGAAATTCTGTCAAATGCCGAAACTGCCATTACCTGAATGTGAAGTTTCTGTCAGCGAAATTGAACAACATGGCAGAGATAATTTCAGAGATAATGCAATATTTTTATAAAGATCTGGCATTAAAATGGGTTTTGATCACATTTCTAGAAAGAAATGTGTGTTTTGTTTTCATAATATTCATTCAGTGACTGCATATTAAGTCTAGTTCGTTAGGGTAAGGGTTATTAGGAAAATTCTTTGAGGCCTCGCCAGGATATTGGTGGTGGTTGAAAGCTCTGCGACCGCTGAAAACCAAGCATGGCTGACCTTTTGATCCCCAGTGGAAAATCAAATATGAACATTGTTAAAATGCGTTTTGATAACAGTTCTAGTTAGAAATATGCCTTTTGTTTGCCATAATCTTCAATCAGTGATTGTATTGTTGTATTGTTGTTTACTTGTTTTGTCGTTTTTCTTGTTATTTATTATTTTTGAAGGTCTATAATCGGGGTACGCTATGTTCTGTTTAATAAATTACTCAAATGACTTTTGTTCTGTATCTCCCTGCCCCCCAGTTATGATTTGTATCCATATGCGCTTGTTTACAACCTATGGACGTTATTACATCTTCTGTAACATGCACACACCTATCCTGTATTTAAAAAATGAACATGTGACATGGACACAATATTCTGAACAGCCCCGAACGTATTGATTCTAGATTCCTGTGAGAGGAGAGGGACGCCCTGATGAGGAACATTAATGTACACAATGCACACTTCACGTTGCTACGAGTTCTAAGTAAAGGTTAATTTAGACAAACTCAGATGAGGATTTATCCCCTAAATAGAGCACTTCAGTCATTTACTAATTTAAAGATAACTGAATTAGCCTGCTTTTACAACAAACCAAAGAGCCCTTATTGCTATGATGACGGTAAGTGTGAAAGCTGTGCTGCCCTGCATCGTTTTATTTAGGGTGTGAACGAGGTTCTGCTGGCTAGGAAACAGACGGATATACTAAGCTGTTCTGTAACCAGACAGAACAGTGCCTCCCCTCTGAGGCAATGACCCCCTCATGTGTGAGGGGTTACTAATCATGCTCGGTGCCTGACCTCATGTGAGACCTCCCTTAGAACCGGGCTCCCTGTTGTGACCCCGACTGTCTGCTTCCTCCAGGGCCGCTGGGGGCGGACCCTGACTGGCACGTGGAGTACCCTGACTCCTTCTGCGTGGTGGAGGGCTCCACCGCCACCATCCCCTGCAGCTTCACCCACCCCGCGGGGCGCCGGGTGGAGCGGGTGGTGTGGTGCACCAATGATGAGTTCTGCCGGCGCCTTGTGTTCAACGTGTACGACAGCAGCAACGTCCGGGCTGACAGAAGGTTCCGGTACCTGGGGGACCTCGTCGGGAACTGCACCTTGAAGATCATCAAGACGGTGAAACGAGACACTGCGATGTACCGCTTCCTCTTCCAGGCCAACGGCGAAGGGTACACTGGACAGAAAGGAGTCATAGTCAAGGTCACTAGTAAGTGTTACTTCTAGTACCTTCACTGGTTAGTTTTACATCTAGTACTGTTACTAGGGTCGGGGTAACCTCTACTACTGTCCCATTATAATAGGACTATAGGAAGAGACTTGACTTGGTTCCCATCGGGGAGGGATTAGTAGCTTCCTGTAATCAACCTTGAGCAAGATGTCCTCACCCACCTGCTCCTCATGAGATGTTTCTGGATGTCCTGGAAGGCGCTTTGGATCAAATGCATTTTATGATTTCTTGTATCCGCAAACTGACCGTGGTAAATGGTCAATGATAAGTGATGACCACTTCAAATGAAGGGTGTATGCTGTCATTCTTTCCAGTTGTAAAGAACGTCCGTCTCACTGTGTCTTCAACAGATGGAGAGGTTGTGAAGGTCAGAAGCTCCGTCACTGACAATGTGGTGAAAGAGGGCAGTCAGGTCACACTCACCTGTACCTCAGCCTGCTCCTTCCACCAATTGGACGTCCACTGGTACAGAAATGGCCACGCCCTATCAGAGACAGGCCCCGCCCTCCACCTCAGCTCTCTGACCAATAACAACACAGGGAATTACACCTGCTCTCTGGACTCCAGTGGGCAGAAAACCTCTGCGCCTTGGAGTCTGGTCGTGGTGGAAGATGAAGGTGAGCCCCTCTGTTCACTAATGCACATGAGGGTGGTCCCTCATCTAATGTAATAGAGTGTATGATAGTCTAACATAATCTAATTGTATCTATAATAAAGTCATTTTATAGGTAATCTAAAGTATTTGTTTCTGAAATGAGGTCATCTAATCTAATCAAACTGTATCTAATACATTATATAATGTAATTTCATCTCACTGTTAATAACAAGGTGATGTAAACTAATCTATTTGTATCTGAAATAAATGTGTTGTTTAACAAAAAAAGGCAGGTTTGACTGGCACCTGACGGTGTCGGTGGTGTTGAAGGTGCTGTGGTCTGTGTTCCTTCTCCTCCTGGCCGGGCTGGTCTTCGCTAAAAGGTACTCGAGCACTACTAATCTGTTCAACTAGGCGTAGGGAATGGAGCCCACTGTGGAGCTCACAGGGAGAGATTGCAATTACCACTTATGAACATAAGTCGCCAAACGGAACAGAACGGAATTCTCCGAAAAATGTCCACTCTAATGTTAAAGTGGACGTTTAATGACATGCCACTATAGGTGTGAGTGTGATTAGCCGTTAGCAGTCGTGAAAATATGCCCCTTGTGACATCACAAGTGGGCGTGTCCACCTAGATGTACACTGGATAGATGAGCAACGTTTGCTACAGTCCACTGGGTGGGCTGTTAGACCCAAAAGCTCCACACACACACACACACACACACACACACACACACACACACACACACACACACACACACACACACACACACACACACACACACACACACACACACACACACACACACACACACACACACACACACACACACACACACACACACACCTTAACCCTGATATTCAAGAGCACCTGAACTGGAGTTCAGAGTAGAGTGGATTTTTAACAAACTGTTTGGCGTAGACTCGCAAAAACTTAGGGTTTTAAATCTGATTTTCACTATAATTTATTATTTGAGTAACTGGCAGAATGGCATGGAATACTATGTTGAAATCAAAGTAGACAACATACTAAGATGCTTAAAAATAACTGTTTCACTGGTTCACTAGCTCAGTGGCACTTAAAGCCTACTAGGGAAATGATGAAGGGAATCTGAGGCTTGCTGGTCTGCTTCTGGGTGACAGGTCAGCCCCTGGACCGGAACATGAGATCGTCTACAGCGAGGTCGTTGGCTGAACCAAACTCAAGCAGCAACTCCTCTTCCTCCTCCAGTGATGACGAGATAAGGGAACACTAACGTCATCATGTCTGTTGTCTGTCACAGACTTATTGGTTGAGTCTTGTTCTTTTCAGTTTCTATTTCTGATTGTAACATTTCTGATGATTACTGTGTTTTATGCATTTGAGTTTTCTTTCTTTATTGTATGTTGTTTATTCTGAATATACTCGAGGTTGTCTGAATAACGGCGAGGTTTGTAAAGACTGGTTCTCCTCCATTCTGGTCCTGATGACTAGGCTACGTATAAAAAAAATACTTCTCAATTTGTTTTTTTGATGGCAAGGCGGCTCAATCTTTCATGAGCCAATTCTTCTTCTGTTAGCTTACAGTAACTATACAATCATATCTTTATAGTCTATGGGTGATGTAGGCTTACAATAAGATCTGTCATGTTCTTATCATCAGTGGTTGCTTTGTTAAGGTGAAGCCATTTTAAATACTGATAAAATTAATGGGGGGCAGATAATCACCCTCCCCACTGTGGAGCTAATATAAGAAGGTGGAAGTAGAATTCACTGAAACTCAGCAGGAACTTTGTCTGCTGCCATGTGTGGCGTTGTCCTCTCTGCTCTGAAAGATAGCAGAAGTCACATAGAGTTGAATGAAAGTCATTTTGTGAAGCATCTGTATAAGAATACAGGCATTATAGGTATGCATAACCCAATTTAAACATAGAATAAGCTTTTTAGGAACTGTATTAAACCTTTCAAGTCGGCTATTAAACTATACAAGTTTAATTATTACCTTATTCTGAGCATACAGTGTATTTTCATTTGGATACAGCTGTTAATAAGCCTAATGATTTCTCAATGCAAATCAAACCAGCTAATCGGCTAACTGAAATAAAACCATGCCAATCTCTAGGTATAGTGAAAGGTATTTGATGATGTGGGGCTATTTTAATTCCAAAGCCTGAGGGAACTTAGTCAGGATGCATAGTATCCTGGATCCATGAAATAATTGGCTTTTAAAAAATAAAATCTGCCTGCCTCTTTGGGAAATTACAATAGGGGTGACTATACTTATGCACCCTGCATTTTAAGGGAGAACGTTTATTTATTTACGATACCCTACATTATTCATTCACAAAGCAAATTGGTGTCCTTAAAGGTTGGATTTTTCATCAATGGAATAATTAAGGCATTAAGATCAATTTCTAAGAGATTACTTTTTTATTCCTCTTTTTAGTCAACTTTAGCATGGGTGCCTAAAGTTATGCCTACCACTGTATATCATATGTATATATATATATATATATATATATATATATATATACATATATATATATCGTTTTTACTATGCACTTATTTACAGCAATTCATGATATAAATCAATAAACTCAGAACCTGTCAGCAGCTTGTTCGCTCTTTCCTCCGTGTTGTCCTAAAGTCTCCACCACGGTTTCCTGAGCTGCATGAGGAGGCTCCAATCGCTCAGAGAAAGGAGTACAGATGTACTCCTCCCCACCGACGCAGGGAGGAGAACCAAACGGTTGGCTCAAACCGGCAGGAGCAATCTGACTAATCAAAGATTACAATGACAAAAAACATGTGAGGGGATCTTAATGAAACACAAACAAAGAACACACCATTGGGAAGCTTAATGTTCGATTCATTAAGAATAACTAAAGTGAAGTCACTCTGCAGGACATTTTGAGGCAGACCGGTTAGTGGAGACCAGAAAGGGCGAGACTAGGCTGAGAGCAGCTGCTATTCCCACCATCCCTGTGCATCGTCCTCAAACACAGGAGGGCCCCTACACCACCATGCACCCCTGGACCTGTAACCATGGAGACCATATCCTGACCACAGCTGTAGTGTTAAAGGAGACACAGGTATAATTAGAATGAACTCTGAAGAATTAAGGAAATGATTCTTATTTGAGAATTATAGAATATCATTTTGATATTTTAAAAGGAACCGTGCCATGTCTTCTACTTTCATCAGCTCTAAAGATTGAGTAAAGGAGGGATGAGGAGACGGAGAGAAGGGAAAGTGAGAGTACAGAAAGAGGGGACAGGTTTCAGTGTTCCCTAGGAAGGACTTATTGACCTTCAAGAAGGGATGGCATTAAAAACAGCTCCCCATCTATCAGTGGAGGTCCTTGAGCCAAGTCACTTTGATAAGATGAGTGTTGCTCCTGCTCTAAATGTATTCAGTGAGGAGCTGATTAAGGTTCCACGTTCACCCAGCGCAATGACCACGCAGACGCTTCGACGCTGTCGTGAACCTTTGTGGTTCTGCGTTTGGTTTTAGCGAGCGGACCAATCACAGCCCTTGCTGCTGCGTCGCCTCGACAGAAGGTTTGTATATTTGGGAGGCGCACGTCCGGCCCACGCGGTGGACGCAGGGAGGGTCCACAAGGACGTAAGGGGTCCGCATCCCCCTCGCGTTGAGTGAACCTGGGAGAATAATCAGCCCTTAAGGCAACAAGTGCACTTTGGGATTCTAATGCTACAAAGTGCAATACTAATTGCATGTATTATAAGTGCCGGGCTGTGATACAGGGTGCAGCACTAGAGCAGCCCTCTGTCCTACCCGACTACAGCGGGGCTCCTGGAGCAAGTTGATCAGGTACCACGCACTATTTACACTTTTTCGGAAATCTCTCATAGCCTAATCAAAAAGTAGTCTGACAGACAAGACTCAATTCATATACAAATATATGCCTCCTATATACTGATAGTATAACATCAATACACTATGCACACCAGGACATTACAGTGGATTAATATCCTGTTGATGTCAGGAAAGTGAAACCTGTAGAGAGTAAGGAGCCACTCCCAGTGAAGGTGTTTGCGTGTGTGTGTGTGTGTGTGTGTGTGTGTGTGTGTGTGTGTGTGTGTGTGTGTGTGTGTGTGTGTGTGTGTGTGTGTGTGTGTGTGTGTGTGTGTGTGTGTGTGTGTGTGTGTGTGTGTGTGTGTGTAAAGGAGCTGGGATCCTCTTTGGGTAGGTCCAGTCACCATAGATCTATAACTTGCCCTATAAGAGGTCTAGTTCTGACGGACCTTCACACCATGGGGGTGAAGGGTTTGTGCTCGCTGCTGGAGGACTACAGACAGATCTACCAGGACGTCCCCTTCAGGGACAGCAAGCTCGTAGTGGACAGCAAAAACCTGTCCCACCTCCTCTATGAAATGTTCATCCTGGACCAGAACCACGGCGAAAATTTTGAAAATTATAGAATATCATTTTGATATTTAAAAAGGAACAGTGCCATGTCTGTGCTTTAAAGATTGAGGAAGGAAGGGATGAGGAGACGATGAGAGAAGGGAAGTGAGAGTAAAGAAAGAGGGGACAGGTTTCAGTGTTTCCTATTGAGGACTTATTGACCTTTCAAGGGGGGTAGCATTAAAACTGTTGCCCATCTATCAGTTGAGGTCCTTGAGCCAAGTCATTTCAATAAGATGAAGGTTGGTCCCGCTCTTAATGTATTATTGACAGGTGAAGTAAGAGCTTGACCCATCAGTCACTATGGGGATACAAGGCTTGTGCTCGCTGCTGGAAGGAAACAGACAGATCTACCAGGACATCCACTTCAGGGACAGCAAGCTAGTGGTGGACGGCAAAAACTTGGGCCACCTCCTCTACAGAATGGCCACCCTGGACCAGAACAACGACGGGGAGTACCTGGCCTCCCAGGCACTGATCCAGGCTTTTTTCAAAACTCAGGACAACTGTCAAATCAAACCATACGTGGTGATCGACATCAAACGCAACCCCAGGATGGACCATCGAAAAACCTTCCACCATAAGACCACTGCCCTTCTGAAGGGCAGAAAGATGGGCATCTATCCCCCCTTGATTATGGAAGTGTTCGAACAGACGCTGAGCGACATGGAGGTACCGCTGGTCAGGTGCTTCGGAGAGGCCGACGGCCAGCTGGCTGCCCTGGCCAGAGAGTGGTGCTGCCCGGTGCTGTCCACAGACACTGACTTCTACATCTACGACCTTCCAGAGGGGGTTCTACCACTGGATCACTCCCGGTGGCACACGGTGGAGACGAGTCGTGGCATCCCCTGCAAGCGATACACCACGTCCAGCTTCTGCACCTTCTTCTTCGACCGTCAGCTGCTGCCCGTCTTCGCCTCACTGGCCGGGAACGACTACACTAACCTCAAAATTAACTGGGACTAATTGCTTCCAGTGGACCGCCCTAGGAAGAGGATAAGGGCTGCCCACCTGGAGGGCCTCCTGAGTTGGCTGGGAGCCAGGACAGACCAGAGGGCAGAAGACACCTTGACAGCAGCGATGGATCTCATACCCGACACGAGTCAACAGGCACAGACGGAGGTGCAGACGGAGGTGCAGACGGAGGTGCAGACGGCCATGCTGAGGCACGAGCTCCCCAGCTCCTCTCTGCGGGGGTTCTTCAGCGAGGGAACCGTTCCCCCGCTGCCTGCTGAGTTGTTGAGCTGCGTCCCCGACTGGGTCCGCGCGCCCCTGGCCAGAGGAGAGGTGAGCGGTGACGTGTTCAACGTGCTGGTCGATAGGAGGATGATCGTGGGGATCCAGGCGGAGCTCAGTGACCTACAGAGTGACCAACCTCACCTCGCAGCCCATCCGGCAGGTGCTGTACGGGCTGCTGCTGGGCCTGGGGCAAGGCGCGATGAGGGAAGTGGACCGGGTCGAACTGGAGGTACAACCGTTGGTCCAAGGAGCCGCTCAGCAGCTGACACTGGCCACTCTGCCCCAGGTAATTCTAACGTCTCCTTTAGCCAGTTAACAAATAGGATAATAGATGGACAAAATAGGGATAATAAATGGAGGAGAGAGGTATAAAAGATGGACATCAGGCGGCCAGCATAGGCCTAGTCAGCTCCAAACCGAAAAACGTGCAGGGCTAGGGCTAGGCTAAACCGAGACACTCATGACGATATCTTAATTAGGGTTAGGGATGAATACCCCCATATTGTCAACTACTATCTTTCGTGTTCTATCAACACAGGGTTCATTCCAACTCCTCACTTTAACTGTTGCAGTTAACTTCTGAGTACTTGGTTTAATTTTACCATGGTTTAATAAATATTGACTAGAACAGCAACAATGATATCAAAACAGATACAGGGATAAGAGACAGCAGCCCTGCTGCTAGCTCTGACGGGCCTTCACACCATGGAGGTGAAGGGTTTGTGCTCGCTGCTGGAGGACTACAGACATATCTACCAGGCTTTTTTCAAGAATCTGTCAGACCGTGGAATCAAACCGTACGTGGTGATGGACGGAGGCTCGGCCACCAACAACATCAAACTGGACCCCTCAAGAACTGGGTCAAAGAGAAGGTTTGGAGTACTACCATGGTTTAATAAATATTGACAAGAACAACAACAATGATATCAAAACAGATTCAGGGATAAGAGACAGCAGCCCTTCAAAGGAGAAACAAACCCCCTGAACACATCTTCAAACCCGGCGTTGAATTTTTTCATCATGGGAAAGGCTAATGGCTTCCCTGCAAGACAGACTGGTAGAACCAGACTAGCAGGCTCCCTAAACACCCAATCAATTCTGTTTCAATAAGCAGAGGACAGGTGTGTCCTGTCAACGTTCAATTAGCAGGGCATCAGGTAGCACTGTCAGGCAATGACAGCGGTGTTTAACCTGTAGAGGGAGCCATCGAATGCAAAGCAATCTACAATCTGTGTGTTGAGTTATCCGTGAGATTGACACGAGGTATGTTCCCACTTCCCAGGCAGACCCCGCTGTGAGGCTGCGGATGTGTCTGGAAACGCTGGGCGTGGAGGAAGAGACGCTGGAGGGAGTTCCGGCTCACCTGCGCCTCCCAGTGGCTGTGACCCGCTACTGGCTGAGGAGGGCCAGCCCTGAGCCGACGCTCCTCAAAGCTCTGCTGATGGTCATGGTCCAAAGAGAACTGAACCGACAGACAGGAGGGACAACAGGTAGGTAGCACATGATGTAACTTTAATACCCACTCACTCACTCCTCCCTACGTGTGTGTGTGTGTGTGTGTGTGTGTGTGTGTGTGTGTGTGTGTGTGTGTGTGTGTGTGTGTGTGTGTGTGTGTGTGTGTGTGTGTGTGTGTGTGTGTGTGTGTGTGTGTGCACAGGCGTAGGTGTAGGCGAGCAGAAGTTAACCAAACACAGAAAACAGCTTCCAGATGGTGTCGTGGCTCACAGCTTCAACCAATGGCAGGCCTCCCTGAAGGACGCCTCCCAGCTCAACCTGCTGCTCTGCAAGCCCCTCCCTGAACCCCACTTCGCCTGACACCAAGACTGTACTGTTTCTGTAGCAACGGCATCACACCCAGGATGAGGAAGAGGAGGAGCTGGGCGGGGCTGAAGGTCTGGATCAGGGCTCAGATTGGCCTAGGGCAGGGATGGGCAACTTTCATGATAAAGAGGGCCACATTTTTCATCATGACCATCGGAGGGCCACATGACTGCACACTTCAACTAAACGTGATCTGAGAGAAGCTACCCAATTTTGAATTTGGTAGATATGATTTCCTGTATTCTGGTGCATTTTGGGGATGGCCACTACCTAAAAAATCATCCAGAATCATAACCTATGTACGGTATGTTAATTGAACCAACATACATTCATTTCATGTTTTCCATGCTCAAACAGCCACATGAATGGTCAGTATTTTTATCAGTGCAAAGGGCTCACATACATCATCATTCAGTGAAGTCAAAAAACTGAAAAACAGTGGCCCAACATTAAGTGCAACAACTCAATGAACTCAAACCCAACAAGCAGTTGTAGTAGTTGTAGTGGCGACTTATGCGGCCCGCGGGCCGCCAGTTGCCCATCCCTGGCCTGGGGTGTCGGTTGGAACACGCTACAGAACCAATGACAGGAAGGACCTGGAGTCCGACCAATGGGTCTAACTTTTTGCCAAAGGCAGTGAGCTAGTCCCTTGGTTTGAGGAAGTTATCTGAAGGGAGGGATGTTTTATTTTGATTGGATCATTTCAAAATGTAGCTTCTCTCTTTCTTGTTGCTCAAAATTGCCCACCATACCTTAACTCTGTTTCTATCACAATATTTGGAAACAGAAAAAGGATCAAAGAATCAAGAGACCTGAGAACCAGAGAATCAACCAACGAAGACACAAACCACAAGGCATAAATATAACTGAGCAGATTCACTGTTCCTTTTCACCAGAAGTCCCGCCCCTCTCTGCCCATTGGCCAACCCATGAACTCAGGCGGAGAGCGAGAGATAGTGTGAGATAAGCTCAGCCGCTCACCAACACTCATAATTCCCTGTCTTCAGAGAACATCTCGTAAACTAACGTCCAAAATATCTTGTTTATAGGTCTGCGTTTCAATTCACACACTTTGTTGAGAGGTAATATCTGGGGGTCACTGAGATACAACTATCATGAAGACATTAAGTTGCAGCTATTTCTGCTCAGTTGTTATGCTTTAAACCAGGTCTGTGTTCACCTAACCCTGTCATGTTGACTAATAACGGCTGATCAATAATCCATATACACTGGAGATACTCCACCTGTGACCGATGTTGGCCTCGTATATTGTGGCCCATCGTGCATCCCTAACTTCTAGTCTATAAATTTGACAATACTCCTGTTTATGAAGTTATCCCGGATCAAAATGAAGGCATAACGGTTAATCAATAGAATAATAGAAAGTCAAACTCTACTTCAAATTATGTTTTTTACGATTTGGTCCAAGCTGTAGATCAATCCAAAGCAAAGGGACTACTTCTATAAAACACGTTGATAATGGGACTATGGGGACGCTCTACTGGGTCAATATTAACTGAACTGCTGATTGGATGTCATGTCAATTAGAGAGGGAGAATGGAAGCTATATATGGTGTTTGAAGCATTGTGAAGGGAGGTTATTGGCTATTGCAGAGAATATCTAAAAGGAGGAAGCTACATGTGAGGACATTTACTGTAGCCTTTCACAATCAGCCAATCAGCCCTCCCCCTGTCCAAGTGGCGTTAATAACCAGACACTGAGAGGAAGCTACGGAGCAGATGAAGATGAATCCATGGACCCTCTCTGTGCTTCTGCTGCTAGCTGGTAAGCTGTAATGCTTCTTCTGTTTACTACCTGGAACGTGTCCGTACACAACCTGGATCCAGCTGGCCTTTTGGCTCAACCTAGAGCTCTTATTAGAGTCTAATGCGACCTCCACTCTACCACTAGACGCAGACAAAGAAGGACACTTTGATCAGTTTATCGTTCCATTTGTTATCATAATAATAATAATAATATTGGTGATAATAATAATGCATTGTTTTCTTAATGGGCCTCACCCCAAGAGCTTTTATAACATAAAAGAAAAAAAACTTGATACATAAAGTGTGAATTTATATATACATGTAATTTATTATTCTTTATGATATGATATCAAATATGATATGATATAAAACCAAACACATTCCAATATCAACGTCCCACCCTGACCTTCTCAGAGCGTCTTTACCATCAACCAGTCGCTCTCATTCTCACCATGACGGTGAAAAGCTCAACTTGGAGAGAGCATGACCTCATGTGAGACCCTCCCTTAGAACCGGGCTCCCTGTTGTGACCCCGACTGTCTGCTTCCTCCAGGGCCGCTGGGGGCGGACCCTGACTGGCACGTGGAGTACCCTGACTCCTTCTGCGTGGTGGAGGGCTCCACCGCCACCATCCCCTGCAGCTTCACCCACCCCGCGGGGCACCGGGTGGAGCGGGTGGTCTGGTGCACCAATCAGGTGTTCTGCAATGACATCACGTCCACGCCCAACGTGTACGACAGCAACGTCCGGGCCGACAGCAGGTTCCAGTACCTGGAGGACCTCGTCGGGAACTGCACCTTAAAGATCATCAAGACGGTGAAACAGGACGCTGCAACGTACCTCTTCCGCTTCGAGACCAACTACGATAACTGGGCCGGACGGAAAGGAGTCGTAGTCAACGTCACTGGTAAGTGTTAGTTCTGGTACTGTGACTAGTTAGTGTAACTTCTCGTGCTGTTACTAGTCAGTGTTGCGTCTGTTACTGTTACTAGTCTGTGTAACTCCTCATGCTGTTACTAGTCAGTGTTCCTTCTACTACTGTCCCATTATAATAGGACTATAGGAAGAGACTTGACTTGGTTCCCATTGGGGAGGGATTAGTAGCTTCCTGTAGTCAACCTTGAGCAAGATGTCCTCACCCACCTGCTCCTCATGAGATGTTTCTGGATGTCCTGGAAGACACTTTGGATCAGAGGGACTCGATCACAAAGAGCTTGATCAGGAAGAGCCTGGGAGGTTGGCCCATACAACAGATTGTAGGACTCCTTGTATGTACAAACTGAGGTGGTAAATATACTCAAATGAAGGGTATATGCTGTCAATCTGTCCAGTTGTAAAGAACGTCCGTCTCACTGTGTCTTCAACAGATGGAGAGGTTGTGAAGGTCAGAAGCTCCGTCACTGACCATGTGGTGAAAGAGGGCGGTCAGGTCACACTCACCTGTACCTCAGCCTGCTCCTTCCACCAATTGGACGTCCACTGGTACAGAAATGGCCACGCCCTATCAGAGACAGGCCCCGCCCTCCACCTCAGCGGTCTGTCCAATGACGACGCAGGGAATTACACCTGCTCTCTGGACTCCAGTGGGCGGAACACCTCTGCGCCTTGGTGTCTGGTCGTGGTGGAAGATGAAGATGAGCCCCTCTGTGTTCACTAATGTCATGAGGGTGGTCCCTCATCTAATGTTATATAGTCTATTATAGTCCGACATTATCTAATGTAATATAGTCTCTTATAGTCTGACATTATGTTATATAGTCTATTATAGTCCGACGTTATTTATTTTATTAAAGTCTATTATGTCTAACATTATCTTAACTAATATAATCTATTATAGTCAGACGTTATCTGATATAGTTGAACATTAACTAATCTATTGTAGTTTGGTATAGTCTAAAATAATCTCATATAGTCTACTACAGTCTAAAATGATCTAATGTTATAGAGTCTACTAAAGACTAACATTGTCTAATGTTATATAGTCTAGTATAGTCTAACGGTATGTCATGGTATATACTGGTAGTCTATGATTAGGATAATCACATTAATGACATTATCTGACATAGTCTTTGATAGTCTAACGTTATCTGTTATATTCTATGATAGTCTAACCTAATGACCGCTCCATCCATGGATGAATCCCTTGTGGTGTTCTCCAGGATTCCACAGGTCCGTCCACCTGAAGGTTGCCGTGGTGAAGGGCGTGGTGTTGGCGGTTCTCCTTCTCCTCCTGGCTGGGGTTGTCTTCGCTAAATGGTTTTCAAACAAAACCAAACGTATCTAAAAAAACTGTTTGTCGAAATTGAAGTTGATTAAATTAACATATTTGTACACTTTTTTTTTTCAGATTAAAAAATAATTTTTCCTTTTAATGAATGTGTTAAAGATGATTGTATTTTAGAATAATTATTTCGCCATATTGGAGTAAATTCCGTTGACGTCCCTGTGAACTGTGGCTGACGGCTGGTCTCAGCAGCCTCACCTGGCCTGAGTCAGACTGAGAGACTCTGGGGCTGGTGGGGCTGCACACCTGTTGTGCGTTGGCTAGTCAATGCTCACAGGTTAAACCAGCCGTCACCACACACACTCAGGAGATCACCTGGCAGCATGGATCTCCATCTTCATGTGTCATGGACTTCAACATCCGCAATAAACCGGTTTCAACATCATTACCCATTGTCATCCCATTGTCATGTGTCTTGAGCAGCCCGGTAAAAGCCACCTAGGTGGAGTGGGTCGGCCATCTTTATTTGGAGTGGGTCGGCCATCATTAGGTGGAGTGTGGCGGCCATCTTTATGAGGAGAGTGGCGGCCATCTTTAGGTGGAGGTTGGCGGCCATCTTTAGGAGGAGCTTGGCCCTACTCATTCTGCCTGACTGGAGTCTGCCCAATGGGTCTGACCAGAGCCCGTCTACGAAGAGCCTGGGCACTTCCTATACACCCCATTGTACCGATTTTGGTTGTAGTTCCATGAGACATCCACTGGGGGTGATCGCGGGCGAGTCCAGATTGAATGGGAGTCTATGGGACTAGACGGCTAATTATGCCTCTTTCACCTGCTTGTCGTTGAAATATCGCAAATTTTATTGTAGATTCCGCAAGTTCAATATAGATTATGGTTCAAAAGTCAAATGAGTGAGTACTTATGTCCTTTCGATTTCTTACAGTTTGGGCCGTTGTTGGCCATACACGCTAGCATTCTGCTAATGAATGCTGATTGGTCAGGGACGGACTTGCGACTGATTACGACCAGAGACCCCTCTTACGGCATCCATCTGAAGCTGAAGAGCATTCAGAAACGTGTTAACTCAATTTTTGCGTACTGTATTTATATTTTCCTGCAGACCCTTTTATTTTTTAGATAGTATGTATGGTGAAAGTACATGGGCATTAATGGAATTTCTTCAATTTCTTGTGTTCAATGTGTTATATACATGGTAGGTACTGGTGATGCGCGAGAGGGCGTTTTTTTAACACCCGCCCCAACCCGACCCAAGACATTTTCCAAACCGCCCCGCCCGACCCGTGGGGGATTCTGAAGCGGCCCGCCCGACCCTCCAAATTTGACCCGCAAAAAAAATAAAATAATAATAACAACAAATAAAATAAAAAGCCAGGGGCTGAGGCTTATGCCGAATTTAACACGTAACTAAATGAGAAGGATTTGCGCTAAATTCGCATTATTGTGAAACTTCAACAGCAGGTCTACATCAAACAACAACAACAACGACAGCTTTACGCAATTATTTATTGAAGAACTGTTAACAAATGCGTGGTTGCCCTAACCCTATATAATATAATATGATATAAAACCAAACATATTACAATATCAACGTAATGACCTTCTCAGAGCGTCTTTACTATCAACCAGTCGCTCTCATTCTCACCATGACGGTGAAAAGCTCAACTTGGAGAGAGCATGACCTCATGTGAGACCCTCCCTTAGAACCGGGCTCCCTGTTGTGACCCCGACTGTCTGCTTCCTCCAGGGCCGCTGGGGGCGGACCCTGACTGGCACGTGGAGTACCCTGACTCCTTCTGCGTGGTGGAGGGCTCCACCGCCACCATCCCCTGCAGCTTCACCCACCCCGCGGGGCTCCGGGTGGAGCGGGTGGTCTGGTGCCCCTATCACCTGATCTTTCAAGGCTTCACGCCAAACGTGTACGACAGCAGCAACCTCCGGGCCAACAGCAGGTTCCTGTACCTGGGGGACCTCGTCAGGAACTGCACCGTAAAGATCATCAAGACGGTGAAACGGGACGCTGCAAAGTACCGCTTCCGCATCGTGACCGTGTGTGTGTGTGTGTGTGTGTGTGTGTGTGTGTGTGTGTGTGTGTGTGTGTGTGTGTGTGTGTGTGTGTGTGTGTGTGTGTGTGTGTGTGTCTGGCTGGGTTAATGGATGGACGCACGTGTTTGTGTGAGTGTGTCTGACCACCTGTCTGTCTGTCTCGGAGGTGCACTGTAAACAGGAAGCGGTGGGAGCTTCAGAGGAAGTCAGCTATTCAAACGTCCACTTCAAACGCAATTCCTTGAGGTAACCATCTCCTGTTACGATGCAACCTTATGATGATGAAGAAGAGGGTAGCGATGTAATTGTTCATCACTAAAATGACGCAATGATGTTATCTTTAATCGGTGAAACCGATCAGTACTTGTTCAATGATGAAACCAGTCCCAACAGTTACTCAATTTAAACATTCCCAATGAAACGTTTCTAAAGCATAACGGACAATAACTGTCCGGGTGATCAAACCATCGTCTCCCCTGGCTTTACCTCCGGTACAATAGCATTTAAAAACATGACTTGGTTGAATCAAATCTGCCAAAGAGCATTTAGTGTGTTGGTGCTAAAGTATTTTCAAAGACCCTGTCTAGCTCAAGTTTGAAAACTATGAGAATTAAATAAATCATGATATGAGTTGTTTTGAGTTCTAGGAAGGAGGGAGAGGTGTTATCCCCATGGTTATGACCCACATCAGCTTTTTTTAATCGAGGACAGATCTTAGCTTAAGAGATAGGATGCAACCAGCAACATAAACCGCCTCCCAAACGAAACTCTGCACATCAACAAACACACACACACACACACACACACACACACACACACACACACACACACACACACACACACACACACTGACACACACACACACAAACACACACACACACACACACACACACACACACACACACTGACACACACACACACAAACACACACACACACACACACACACACACACACACTCACACATTCACACACACACACACACACACACACACACACACACACACACACACACACACACACACACACACACACACACACTCACACATTCACACACACACACACACACACACACACACACACACACACACACACACACACACACACACACACGCAAAAACGTATCGATTTAAATCTGTTTTTCAAAATAAGTTTATTATTTGAGTAGCTAACTGAAAGAATGGCATAGAAGACTATGTTGAGATCAAAGTAGACATACTAAGATGTTTTGAACAGAAACAGCTTAACTGGTTCACTAGCTCAGTGGCACTTAAAGCCTACTAGTGAAATGATGAAGGGAATCTGAGGTTTGCTGGTCTGCTTCTGGGTGACAGGTCAGCCCCTGGACCGGAACATGAGATCGTCTACAGCGAGGTCGTTCACTGAACCAAACTCGAGCAGCGACTCCTCTTCCTCCTCCAGTGATGACGAGATAAGGGAACACTGACCTCATCATGTCTGTTGTCTCTCACAGACTTATTGGTTGAGTCCTGTTCTTTATAGTTTCCATTTCTGATTGTAACATTTCTGATGATATCTGTGTTTCATGCTTTTGAGTTTCCTATCTCAATCTTTATTCTGAATATACTCAAGGTTGTCTGAATAACGGTGAGGTTTGTAAAGACTGATTCTTCTCCATTCTGGTCCTGATGACTAGGGAATGTTTAAAAAAATACTTCTCAATTTAGTTTCCTGATGGCAAGGAATGAGCCAGTTCTTATTCTGTTAGCTTACAGTATTTATGCAATCATATCTTTACAATCTATGGGTCATGTAGGCTTACAATAAGATCTGTCATGTTCTTATCATCAGTGTTTCTTGTTTTTTAGTGAAGCCATTTTAAATGCTCATAAAGTTGATTGGGGGCAGATAATTTGGAGCTAATATAAGAGGGGTAAGTATAATTCACTGAAACTCAGCAGGAACTTTTTCTGCTGCCATGTGTGTCAAAGTCCTCTCTTAAATTAGCAGAAGTCAGATAGAATTGAACAAAAGTCTTTTTGTGAAGCGTCTGTATAGGAATACAGGTATTATAGGTATGCAGAACCCAATTTAGACATATAACAAGCTTTTTGGGAACTGTATTAGGCCTTTCAGGTAGGCTATTAAACTATACATGTTAAATTATTAACTTATTCTGAGCATACAGTGTATTTTCATTTGGATACAGCTGTTAATAAGCCTGATGATTTCTCAGTGCAAATCAAACCAGCTAATAGGCTAACTGAAATAAAACCATGCCAATGTGTAGGTATAATGAAAGGTATTTGATGATGTGGGGCTATTTTAATTCCAAAGGCTGAGGGAACTTAATCAGGATGCATAGTATCCTGGATCTCCGAAGGAATTGGCTTTTAAAAAATAAAATCTGCCCTGCCTCTATTTTAATTTAAAATAGGGGTGTTTATACTTATGCACCCTGTATTTTAAGGGAGAACATTTATTTATTTATGATAGATTATTCATTCACAAAGCAAATTGGTGTCCTTAAAGGTAGCATTTTTCATCAATGGTATAATAAAGGCATTAAGATCAATTTCACTTTTTAGTCAACTTTAGCATGGGTGACTAAAGTTATGCCTACCACTGTATATATATATATTTATATATATATTTATGTATGTGTGTATGTGTATATATATATACATATTGTTTTTACTATTCACTTATTTACAGCAATTCATGATATAAATCAATAAAGTCAGACCATGTCAGCAGCTTGTCCGCTCTTTCCTCCGTGTTGTCCTAAAGTCTCCACCACGGTTTCCTGAGCTGCATGAGGAGGCTCCAATCGCTCAGAGAAAGGAGTACAGATGTACTCCTCCCCACCGACGCAGGGAGGAGAACCAAACGGTCGGCTCAAACCGGCAGGAGCAATCTGACTAATCAAAGATTACAATGACAAAAAAACATGTGAGGGGATCTTAATGAAACACAAACAAAGAACACACCATTGGGAAGCTTAGACGGAGGTGTGGACGATGGTGAGGATGGCCATGCTGGTACAACCGTTGGTCCAAGGAGCCGCTCAGCAGCTGAGACTGGCCACTCTGCCCCAGGTAAGTCTGCCGTCTCCTTTAGCCAGTTAACAAATAGGATAATAGATGGACAATATAGAGAAAATAAATGGAGAAGAGAGTCATTAAAGATGGACATCAGGCAGCCAGCATAGGCCTTGTCAGCTCCAAACCAACAAACGTGCAGGGCTAGGGCAAAGGCAAAAACGAGACATTCATGAAGATATCTTAATTAGGGTTAGGGATGAATACCCCCATATAGTCAACTACTATCTTTCGTGTTCTATCAACACAGGGTTCATTCCAACTCCTCACTTTAACTGATGCAGTTAACTTCTGAGTACTTGGTTTAATTTGACCATGGTGTAATAAACATTGACTAGAACAACAATGATATCAAAACAGATACAGGGATAAGAGACAGCAGCCCTGCTGCTAGTTCTGACGGGCCTTCACACCATGGGGGTGAAGGGATTGTGCTCGCTGCTGGAGGACTACAGACATATCTACCAGGACGTCCGCTTCAGGGAAAGCAAGCTAGTGGTGGACGGCAGTAGCTTGGTCCACCTCCTCTACAAGATGGCCGACCAGAACCCCGGCGGGGAGTACCTGGCCTTCCAGGCGGAGGTCCAGGCTTTTTTCAAGAATCTGTCAGACCTCGGAATCAAACCGTACGTGGTGATGGACGGAGGCTCGGCCACCAACAACATCAAACTTGACCCCTCAAGAACTGGGTCAAAGAGAAGGTTTGGAGAACTACCATGGTTTAATAAATATTAACAACAACAACAACAATGATATCAAAACAGATTCAGGGATAAGAGACAGCGGCCCTTCAAAGGAGAAACAAACCCCCTGAACACATCTTCAAACAAGGCTTTGAGTTTTTTCATTATGGGAAAGGCTAATGGCTTCCCTGCAAGACAGACGGGTAGAACCGTCTAGACTAGCAGGCTCCCTATCCCATTAAATTCTGTTTCAATCAGCAGGGCATCAGGTAGCACTGTCAGGCAATGACGGCGGTGTTTAACCTGTAGAGGGAGCCATCGAATGCAAAGCAATCTACAATCTGTGTGTTGAGTTATCCGTTAGATTGACACGTGGTATGTTCCCACTTCCCAGGCAGACCCGGCTGTGAGGCTGCAGGTGTGTCTGGAGACGCTGGGCGTGGAGGAAGAGACGCTGGAGGGAGTTCCGGCTCACCTGCGCCTCCCAGTGGCTGTGACCCGCTACTGGCTGAGGAGGGCCAACCCTGAGCCGACAGTCCTCAAAGCTCTGCTGATGGTCATGGTCCAAGGAGAACTGATCCGTCAAAATAGAGAAACAACAGGTAGGTAGCACATGATGTAACTTTAATCACCCACTCACTCACTCCTCCCTACCTGTGTGTGTGTGTGTGTGTGTGTGTGTGTGTGTGTGTGTGTGTGTGTGTGTGTGTGTGTGTGTGTGTGTGTGTGTGTGTGTGTGTGTGTGTGTGTGTGTGTGTGTGTGTGTGTGTAGGTGGGCAGCAGTATACCAAACACAGAAAACAGCTTCCAGATGGTGTCGTGGCTCACAGCTTCAACCAATGGCAGGCTTGCCTGAAGGACGCCTCCCAGCTCAACCTGCTGCTCTGCAAGCCCCTCCCTGAACCCCACTTTGCCTGACACCAAGACTGTACTATTTCTGTAGCAACGGCATCACACCCAGGATGAGGAAGAGGAGGAGCTGGGCGGGGCTGAAGGTCTGGATCAGGGCTCAGATTGGCCTTTGGTGTCAGTTAGAACACGCTACAGAACCAATGACAGGAAGGACCTGGAGTCCGCCCAATGGGTCTAACTTTTTGCCAAAGGCAGTGAGCTAGTCCCTTGGTTTGAGTAAGGGTTATATTTTGATTGGATCATTTCAAAATGTAGCTTCTCTCTTTCTTGTCGCTCGAAATTGCCCACCATACCTCGTCTCTGTTTCTATCACATAATTTGGAAAACGAAAAGGATCGAAGAATCAACCAACCTGAGAACCAGAGAATCAACAAACCTGAGAACCAGAGAATCAACCAACGAAGACACAAACCACAAGGCATTAATATAACTGAGCAGAGACACTGTTGATCCTTATCACCAGAAGTCCCGCCCCTCTCTGCCCATTGGCCAACCAATGAACTCAGGCGGAGAGCGAGAGACTTTGTGAGATAAGCTCAGCAGCTCACCAACACTCATATTTCCCTGTCTTCAGAGAACATTCGTAAACTAACATCCACACTATCTTGTTTATAGGTCAGCGTTTGAATTCACACACTTTGTTGAGGAGTAATATCTAATAATAATAATAATACATTTAATTTAGAGGCGCCTTTCAAGACACCCAAGGTCACCTTACAGAGCATATAGTCATCATACATTATTTAAAAAAACAAGACATTGTGTAAAAATAAATAAACATAAGCAATAAGAAATGAATAAAACAAAAACAAGACAAAACAAAACAAAAAAACAATCAAAACAGTGACCAGTTAGACGTTGTGTGCGAGTTTGAACAGGTGAGTTTTGAGTTGTGACTTGAAGGTTGTAATGGTGTCTGATTGTTTTATGTGTGGGGGGAGGGAGTTCGAGAGCCTGGGTGCTGAACAGCTGAATGACCGGGCACCCATTGTAGTGAGTCGTGATGTGGGGATACATAGTAGTCCAGCAGAGGTTGAGCGGAGGGAGCGGGAGGGAGTGTATTCTTGGAGGAGGTCACAGAGATAACTGGGGGCTAGGTTGTGGAGAGCTTTGTAGGTGAGGAGTAGGGTTTTGTATTGGATACGGTAGTGTACTGGGAGCCAGTGAAGTTGAATGAGGACAGGGGTGATGTGGTCAGATGATTTGGTGCGGGTGATGATCCGGGCGGCTGAGTTCTGAATGATCTGCAGTCTGTTGATGAGTTTGGTGGGGAGTCCGGTGAGGAGGGCGTTGCAGTAGTCTATGCGTGATGTGACAAATGAGTGAACTAGGATTTCAGTGCTGGATTGGGTCAGTGATGGGCGGAGTCTGGCGATGTTGCGGAGGTGGAAGAATGCAGTCCGGGTGATGTTGTGAATATGGGGTGCGAATGAGAGGGTGTTGTCCAGGATGACGCCGAGGCTCTTGACTTTGGAGGAGAAGGGTACTGGGAATCCATCGATAATTATGAGTGGAGCTGGGGTGTGTTGTGATTTAGTGAGGGTGGATTTGGATCCGATGAGCAGGGCCTCGGTCTTGTTTCCATTGAGTTTCAGGAAGTTCCTGCTCAACCAGATCCGGATCTCTTCCAGGCACGTGATGAGGGAGGTGGGGGGGATGGCAGCGGTGGGTTTGGTAGAGATGTAGACCTGTGTGTCGTCAGCGTAGCAGTGAAAATGGACCCCATGGTGACGGAGGAGTGTGCCCAGCGGGAGGAGGTAAGTGGTGAAGAGGAGTGGACCCAAGACTGACCCCTGGGGGACACCCAGTGAGATATCTGAACACCCAGACTTGTGGTTGCTTAGTTGAACAAATTGTTGACGGCCGGTGAGGTAGGATGTAAACCAGGAGAGTGCAGCACCAGTGATCCCAATACCAGCTAGGCGGTCCAGGAGCAGAGGGTGGGAGATGGTGTCGAATGCTGCGCTGAGATCGAGGAGGATAAGAATGGTGAGTAATCCAGAGTCGGCTGCAAGGAGGAGGTCGTTGGTGATTTTGACTAGGGCTGTTTCAGTGCTGTGTTTTGGACGGAAGCCAGATTGGAACGGTTCGTGGAGATTGTTAATGTCGAGGTGGGACTGTAGTTGTGCGGCAACCACCCTTTCAAGTGTTTTGGAGATGAAAGGGAGATTGGAGATGGGCCGGTAATGGTTAAGGTCAGATGGGTCAGCACCAGGTTTTTTCAGGATGGGAGTGATGGCAGCCAGCTTGAGAGTGAGGGGTACAGTACCAGTAGTGAGGGAGGAGTTAATTATGTTGGTGATCATGGGGGAGATGGACGGAAGACATGCTTTGACAAGGGAGGTGGGAAGAGGATCGAGCTGACAGGTGGTGGTTTTGGCTTTGCGGATGAGTTCTGAGACGGTCTGTTCTGTTACTAGGGTGAAGTCAGAGAGGGAGCTGATGAGAGGTTGGCCAGAGGTGATCATCCAGGGTGGGTCATCAGAGGGGGTGCGAGATGAGGCCAGTTGTTGGTGAATGGTGTTGATTTTAGAGCTGAAGAAGTCAAGGAACGCAGTGCATTGGGTGGTGGAAATATCTGGAGGGAGAGATTTAGGAGGCTGAAGTAAGTGGTTGACTGTTGAGAAGAGGACTCTGCTGTTGCCTGTACCAGTGTTGATGAGGTTGGAGTAGTATGAGGTTTTGGCAGTGGTGAGGGCATTCTTGTAGTGATGGAGGTGGTCCGAATACATTTGGCGGTGTACAGTGAGTTGAGTCTTATTGTAGAGTCGCTCCAGTCGACGACCAGTGGCTTTGAGCTGGCGCAGATGAGGAGTGAACCAGGGAGCAGTGTGGGTGAATGAGACTGAGCGGGTTTTCAGGGGGGCCAGGGTGGTGAGGGAGGAGGAGAGGCAGTTATTGTAGTGAGTCACCAGGTCAGTCAGGGAGGAAGCTGGGGGAGGGTTGGGGTAGGAGCTGATCATGGTGGAGAGGTCTGTGATGTTGATAAGTTTGATGTTTCTGAAGGAGATGGTCCGTTGTTCCTTGGTTTTGTGGAGTTGGGTATGAATGTCAAAAAGTACAGCTTTGTGGTCGGAGATGGGGAAATCAATGACATCAAGGTTAGTGGGAGTGATGTCAGTGCAGCAGATTAAATCCAGAATGTGACCTTTGTTATGGGTTGGGAGGTTGACATGTTGTGTGATGCCAAGACAGTCCAGAAGTGATGTGAAGTCATTAGCAAAAGTACAGGATGGGTTGTCAATGTGGATGTTGAAATCACCAAGGAGGATAACAGTGGGGGACGTTGCACATACAGATGTAAGTAGTGATGAGAATTCATTGAGGAAAACGGCGGAGGGTTTTGGTGGTCTGTAAATGGTGACAATGATAGTGGGTTTGGGGCCGGAGAGTTTTACAGCTAGACATTCAAAGGAGGAGTGAAGGGGGACTGTGACAGTGGTGACTTTGATGTTATCACGATGGAGGAGAGCGTGGCCACCCCCCCTCCCATTAACCCGGGGTTTGCTAATAAAAGAAAAACCTGGTGGGACAGCTTCATTTAGATGGGAGAAGTCATTTGGTTGTTGCCAGGTCTCAGTGAGGCAGAGAATGTCTAGGCTCTGGTCAACAATAAAGTAATTTATCAAAAGGGCCTTATTACTGGAACCGTCACCTTATCGTGGTGGAGAGGTTTGCGTGTCCCTGTGAACCTGAGGGCTGTGTTGTCTGGAGCCTTGTGCTCCTGGTAGGGTCTCTCATGGCAGAGTGGTCTCAGGTGAGGGGCCAGACTAAGAATGGTTCAAAAATCCTCAATGAATATCGGAATAAGAGGAGATGTGACCCGGCCCGGAGGAAGCCCGGGGCCCCCGTCTGGAGCCAGGCCCAGATGGAGGGCTCGATGGCGAGCACCTGGTGGCCGGGTTTGCCACGGAGCCCGGTCGGGCAGAGCCCGAACAAACTACGTGGCACCCCCCCTCTCTTCATCTCATGGGCCCACCACCTGTGGGAAGACCCGTTGGGGTCGGGTGCGCAGCCACATGGGTGGCAGCGAAGGTCAGGGGTCTCGACGGACCAGACCCCGGGCGGCAGAAGCTGGCTCTGGGGACGTGGAACGTCACCTCGCTGTGGGGAAAGGAACCGGAGCTTGTGAGGGAGGTGGAGCGCTATCAGTTAGATCTGGTGGGGCTTACCTCCACGCACAGTCTCAGCTCTGGTACCGTACTCCTGGATAAGGGTTGGACTCTATTCTTCTCCGGAGTTGCCAAGGGCGTGAGGCGCCGGGCGGGTGTGGGGATACTCATAAATCCCCGGCTGAGCGCCGCGGTGTTGGAGTTTACCCCGGTAGACGAGAGGGTCGCCTCCCTGCGCCTAAGGGTTGTAGGGGGGAAAACTCTGACTGTTGTTTGTGCGTATGCACCAAACAGCAGCTCAGAGTACTCGGCCTTCTTGGAGACCCTGAATGGAGTCCTGTATGGGGCTCCAGTAGGGGACTCCGTAGTTCTGCTGGGTGACTTCAACGCCCACGTGGGCAACGATGGAGACACCTGGAGAGGCGTGGTGGGGAGGAACGGCCTCCCTGATCTTAACCCGAGCGGTCGTTTGTTATTGGACTTCTGTGCTAGTCATGGATTATCCATAACAAACACCATGTTCGAACATAAGGGTGCTCATAAGTGTACCTGGTACCAGAGTACCCTAGGCCGAAGATCAATGATCTATTTTGTGATCGTGTCATCTGATCTGAGGCCGCATGTTTTGGACACTCGGGTAAAGAGAGGGGCGGAACTGTCAACCATCTGGTTGTGAGTTGGATCAGGGAATGGGGGAAATTTCCGGATAGACCTGGTAAGCCCAAACGAGTAGTGCGGGTGAACTGGGAATGTCTGGAGGAGGCCCCCGTCCTAGGTATCTTCAACTCACACCTCCGGCTGAGTTTTTCTGGCATTCCTGTGGAGGTTGGGGGCATTGAGCCGGAGTGGGCGGTGTTCAAAGCCTCCATTGCTGAAGCTGCGGCGGCTAGCTGTGGCCTCAGGGTCTTAGGCTCCTCAAGGGGCGGTAACCCTCGGACACCGTGGTGGACACCGGTGGTCAGGGAAGCCGTCCGATTGAAGAAGGAGGCCTTCCGGGATATGATATCCTGGAGGACTCCTGACTCGGTTGCAGGGTACCGACAGGCCCGAAGGGCTGCAGCTGCTGCTGTGTCGGAGGCTAAGCAGCGGGTGTGGGAGAAGTTCGGAGAGGCCATGGAGAAGGACTTTCGGTCGGCACCAAAGTGTTTCTGGAAGACTATCCGGCACCTCAGGAGGGGGAAACGGGGAACCATCCAAGCTGTGTACAGTAAGGATGGGACTCTGTTGACCTCAACTGAGGAGGTCGTCGGACGTTGGAAGGAACACTTTGAGGATCTCGAATCCGAATAACACGCCCTCTATGTTGGAGGCAGAGCTCGAGGTTGATGGTGTTTCGTCGTCAATTTCCCTGGTGGAGGTCACTGAGGTAGTTAAACATCTCCGCAGTGGCAAAGCCCCAGGGATTGATGAGATCCAGCCAGAAATGCTAAAGGCTCTGGGTGTTGAGGGGCTGTCATGGTTGACACGCCTATTCAACATCGCGTGGGAGTCGGGTACAGTGCCAAAGGAGTGGCAAACCGGGGTGGTGGTTCCCCTGTTCAAAAAGGGGGACCAGAGAGTGTGTGCCAATTACCGGGGTATCACACTTCTCAGCCTCCCTGGTAAAGTCTACTCCAAGGTGCTGGAAAGGAGGGTTCGGCCGATCGTCGAACCTCAGATTGAAGAGGAACAATGCGGTTTTCTCCCCGGACGTGGAACTACGGACCAGCTCTTCACTCTCGCAAGGATCCTGGAGGGGGCCTGGGAGTATGCCCATCCGGTCTACATGTGTTTTGTGGATCTGGAGAAGGCGTATGACCGGGTCCCCCGGGAGAAACTGTGGGAGGTGCTGCGGGAGTATGGGGTAAGGGGGTCTATCCTCAGGGCCATCCAAAACCTGTACTTCCAAAGTGAGAGCTGTGTTCGTGTCCTCGGCAGCCAGTCAGTTTCGTTCTCAGTGGGGGCTGGTCTCCGCCAGGGCTGCGCCTTGTCACCAATCCTGTTTGTGATATACATGGACAGGATATCGAGGCGTAGTCGTGGTGGGGAGGGGTTGCAGTTCGGTGGTCTGAGGATCTCGTCACTGCTTTTTGCAGATGATGTGGCCCTCATGGGATCATCGGCCTGTGACCTTCAGCACTCACTGGATCGGCTGGCGGCCGAGTGTGAAGCGGCTGGGATGAGGATCAGCACCGCTAAATCTGAGGCCATGACTCTTAGCAGGAAACCGATGGATTGCTTACTCCGGGTAGGAAATGAGTCCTTAGCCCAAGTGAAGGGGTTCAAGTACCTCGGGGTCTTGTTCGCGAGTGAGGGTACTATGGAGCGTGAGATTGGCCGGAGAATCGGAGCAGCGGGGGCGGTATTGCGTTCGCTTTACCGCACCGTTGTAACGAAAAGAGAGCTGAGCCGCAAGGCAAAGCTCTCGATCTACCGGTCGATCTTCGTTCCTATCCTCACCTATGGTCATGAGGGCTGGGTGATGACCGAAAGGACGAGATCGCGGGTACAAGCGGCCGAGATGAGTTTTCTCAGAAGGGTGGCTGGCGTCTCCCTTAGGGATAGGGTGAGAAGCTCAGCCATCCGTGAGGAACTCGGATTAGAGCCGCTGCTCCTTTACTTAGAAAGGAGTCAGCTGAGGTGGTTCGGGCATCTGGTAAGGATGCCCACTAGGCGCCTTCCTTGGGAGGTGTTTCAGGCACGTCCAGTGGGGAGGAGGCCTCGGGGAAGACCCAGGACTAGGTGGAGAGATTATATCTCAACACTGGCCTGGGAACGCCTCTGACGGATCCCCCCGTCAGAGTTGGTTAATGTGGCCCGGGAAAGGGAAGTCTGGGGCCCCCTGCTTGAGCTGCTCCCCCCGCGACCCGACCCCGGATAAGCGGACGAAAATGAGATGAGATGATGAGATGAGATTACTGAGGGATCTGGTGTTCAGCAGACAGAGTTTCAGACAGGTGAGTGGAGTGTAGCAGGTTGCTTTGAGCAGAGGGGACAGGACACTGTGATTGACGGGACTGACCGTACGGGCTGTGCGAGGAAGGGGGCGGGGCCCAGTGGACCAGAAGGAGCGGATGTTTTTGTTGCTGGTGTGAGTGTACTGAAAATTCCGTCCAGAGCCTCGGTGGATGTATTTTGGTCGTTTGAGAATGTCCTGGTGGGATGCAAGCTGAGGTGGTTGGGTCCTTGAGAAGATCCGTAGACGTAACATCTCCGTTACCGAGTAACGGAGCGTCAGAGATGCACTCGTTACGTGAGAGTCAAACATAGCGCAATCCAGAGGAACAGGTTAAAATCCACAGGTTGTGAAGTCGGAAGAAGCCAGCAGTAGATCCAGGCGATTATGGTGAAGCCACAGAGCCAGCACAGCGGAGGCAGAGGAGTGGAGCAAGCCGGTTGTAGCTACGCTGGAGACGGGGAAGCCAGTTGGACGGCGCCGGCGCCGGGGGTTATCAGCAGTCTAGCCGGCCAGCAGGTGTCATCCACCAACAGCTGCACGACTCCACGCACAAAAACACAAAACAAAACACGCAGACGTTTAACGTTCAGAAATAAATGAATAAATCAAGAAAACTGACGCAGTTACTTAACTTAACTTTGTAGTCCGATCCGAGGTCCAGAAGGGTCCAGAAGGGTTTCAGACAGAAGGTGTTGAAAGTAAGCAAAAGAAAACTGATGAAAAAGTTAAAAGACTAGAAAGAAAAAGAAAATCGCGAAAAAATAATGTTCAAAAATGACGTTCCGGTGAGCAGCAGCAGCAACAGCGTTCAAAAGGCAACAGCGTCCACCAACTGTACGACCTCACGTAAAAACACGTAGAAATAAAGAAAACTGGCGCACTGACAATAGCGAAAAGTGACTATATATAACTAGTAGACTTAGCTAAACTACTAAAGACCAAAAAAAACGGCAAAATGTTCAATGCAATCGTGAGAAATATCGGAAATACTGAATAAAAACAAGCCATACAGAGCGGCGTTAGACTCGCCAGCGCCCCCGTTACTAGGCCAAATCAATCTGGGGGTGACTGAGATACAATTATCATGAAGACAGTTAGATGCAGCTTATTCTTTTGTAGTTGTACTTTAGGCATGGTCATTGTTCACGTTATCCTGTCGTGTTCACTAATTATAATGGCTGATCAATAATCCATATACACTCGAGAAACTCCACCTGTGACCGATGTTGGCCGCATACATTGTGGCCCATCGTGCATCCCGAACTTCTAGTCTCTAAGTTTGATGAATCAAATAAAGACATAACGGTTGCTCAATATAATAATAGAAAGTCAAACTCTACTTCAAATTATGTTTTGTTACGATCGAAACCAAGTTGTAGATCAATCCAAAGCAAAGGGACAACTTCTATAAAACACATTGATAATGGGACTATAGGGACGTTCTACTGGGCCAATATAAACTGAACAGTTGATAGGATGTCATGTCAATGAGAGAGGGAGATGGGAAGTTATATATGGTATTTAAACATTGTGAAGGGAGGTTATTGGCTATTGCAGAGAATATCTTAAAGGAGGAAGCTACCTGTGAGGACATTTCCTGTAGCCTTTCACAATCAGCCAATCAGCCCTCCCCCTGTCCAAGTGGCGTTAATAACCAGACACTGAGAGGAAGCTACGGAGCAGATGAAGATGAATCCATGGACCCTCTCTGTGCTCCTGCTGCTAGCTGGTAAGCTGTAATGCTTCTTCTGTTTACTACCTGGAACGTGTCCGTACACAAACTGGATCCAGTTGGCCTGTGGGCTCAACCTAGAGCTCTTTTTAGAGTCAAATGGACCTCAATTCTACCACTAGACACAGACAAAGAAGGACGCTCTGATCAGTTTATTGTTCCATATGTTATCATAATAATAATAATAATATTGATGATAATAATAATGCATTGTTTTCTTAATGGGCCTCATCCCAGGAGCTTTCATAACATTAAAGAAAAAAACATGATATATAAAGTGTGAAATAAGATACGATATTATATAATTTATTATGCTTTATGATATACCAAATATTATATGGTGAAAAGCTCAACTTGGAGAGAGCATGACCTCATGTGAGACCCTCCCTTAGAACCGGGCTCCCTGTTGTGACCCCGACTGTCTGCTTCCTCCAGGGCCGCTGGGGGCGGACCCTGACTGGCACGTGGAGTACCCTGACTCCTTCTGCGTGGTGGAGGGCTCCACCGCCACCATCTCCTGCAGCTTCACCCACCCCGCGGGGCACCGGGTGGAGCGGGTGGTCTGGTGCCCCAATGACGAGATCTGCCACAGCACCACGCCCAACGTGTACAACAGCAGAAACATCATTGCGGACAACAGGTTCCTGTACCTGGGGGACCTCGTCGGGAACTGCACCTCGAAGATCATCAAGACGGTGAAACGGGACACTGCGATGTACCGCTTCCGCATCGTGACCAACGGCGATCAGTACACCGGACCGAGAGGAGTCATGGTCACCGTCACTGGTAAGTGTTACTTCTAGTACTGTTACTAGTCAGTGTTACGTCTAGTACTGTAACTAGTCTAGTACTGTCCTATTATAAAGTCTATAGGAGGAGACTAGACTTGGTTCCCATTGGGGAGGGATTAGTAGCTTCCTGTAATCAACCTTGAGCAAGATGTCCTCACCCACCTGCTCCTCATGAGATGTTTCTGGATGTCCTGGAAGACGCTTTGGATACGGTCTATTATTGTCTGACATTATCTAATGGATTAAAGTCTATTACAGTCTGACATTATCTAATCTAATAAAATGTATTATAGTCCAACATTATCTAATCTAATTTACCCTATTATAGTCTAAAGTTATCTAATTTTATATAGTATATTATAGTCTACTATAATCTAATCTAATATAGTGTATTATAGTCTGTCATTATCTTATCTAATGTAGTATATTATTCCCGTCCTGTCACTAGTCAGTGTTACATTCTAGTACTGTGACTACTATTACTCCTAGTACTGTCAGTAGTCAGTGTTACTTCTAGTACAGTCACTAGTATTACTTAGTAGTACTGTCAGAAGTGTTACTTTTAGTGCTAGTCAGTGATATTTTAGTTCTGACACTCGTGTTAGCAAGGTGTCCAGTTGTAAAGAACGTCTGTCTCACTGTGTCTTCAACAGATGGAGAGGATGTGAAGGTCAGAAGCTCCGTCACTGACAATGTGGTGAAAGAGGGCGGTCAGGTCACACTCACCTGTACCTCAGCCTGCTCCTTCCACCAATTGGACGTCCACTGGTACAGAAATGGCCACGCCCTATCAGAGACAAGCCCCGCCCTCCACCTCAGCAATCTGGCCAATGACGACACAGGGGATTACACCTGCTCTCTGGACTCCAGTGGGCAGAAGACCTCTGCGCCTTGGAGTCTGGTCGTGTTGGTAGATGAAGGTGAGCCCCTCTGTGTTCACTAATGCACATGAGGGTGGTCCCTCATCTAATGTAATGTAGTGTATGATAGTCTAACATAATCTAATCTAATATGGTCCATTATAGTCTGACACTATCTAATCTAGTATAGTCTTACATTATCTATTGTTATGTACCGGTAGTCCACTATAGTCTATTATTTTCTATTATAGTCTAGTATAATCTAACACTATCTAATGTAATATAGTCTTGTGTAATCTAACATTATCTATTATAGTCTAGTACAGTCTAACATTATCTGATATAGTCTATTATAGTCTAATATTATTTTTGATATAGTCTAGTATAGTCTAACTTTATCTGTTATGTTCTATGATAGTGTAACCTAATGACCGCTCCATCCATGGATGAATCCCTTGTGGTGTTCTCCAGGATTCCACAGGTCCGTCCACCTGGTGGTTGCCGTGGTGAAGGGCGTGGTGTTGGCGGTTCTCCTTCTCCTCCTGGCTGGGGTTGTCTTCCCTAAATGGTGCTCAAACAAAACCAATCAAATAAAAAAAAGCTGTTTGTCGATATGAGACATTGAAGTTGATTAAAAAAAAACTATTTGTATGCGTTAAGATTAAAGTAGAATATTTCATGTTAATGAATGTGTTAAAGTGGATTGTGTCTTATCTGAGTCAGACTGAGAGACTCTGGGGCTGGTGGGGCTGCACACCTGTTGTGCGTTGGCTATTCAATGCTCACAGGTTAAACCAGCCGTCACCACACACACTCAGGAGATCACCTAGATGGCAGCATGGATCACCATCTTCGTGTGGCAGGGACTTCAACATCTGCAATAAACCGGTTTGAACTTCATCACCCTGTGTCCTGTGTCTTGAGGAGCCAGGTGGAGTGTGTCTGTCATATTTAGGTAGAATGTGGTGGCCATCTTTAGGTACACTGGGGCGGCCATCTTTTGGTCGAGTATGGCGGCAATCTTTAGGAGGAGTGTGCGGCCATCTTTAGGAGAAGAGTGGCGGCCATCTTTATGTTGAGGGGGTCGGCCATCTTTAGGTGGAGTGTGCGGCCATCTTTAGGTACACTGGGGCGGCCATCTTTAGGAGAAGAGTGGCGGCCATCTTTAGGAGAAGAGTGGCGGCCATCTTTAGGAGAAGAATGGCAGCCATCTTTAGGTGGAGTGGGTCGGCCATCTTTAGGAGAAGAGTGGCGGCCATCTTTAGGTGGAGTGGGTCGGCCATCTTTAGGAGAAGAGTGGCGGCCATCTTTAGGTGGAGTGGGTCGGCCATCTTTAGGTGGAGTGGGTCGGCCGTCTTTAGGAGGAGTGGGGCGGCCATCTTTAGGAGGAGTGGGTCGGCCGTCTTTAGGAGGAGTGGGGCGGCCATCTTTAGGAGGAGTGGGTCAGACATGTTTAGGTGGGGTTTGGCAGCCATCTTTGCCAGATGTTTTATTGCCATTGGATCATTAAAAAATGTAGCATCTCTCTGGCTTGTGGCTCCATATTGCCCACCCTACCTTGACTCTGTTTGTATCACAGAATGTGGAAACACAAAAAGGAGAAGCAGAGAATTAACCAGGGAGGAGACAAACCACAAGGGATAAATATAACTGAGCAGAGTCACTGTTGATCCTCATCACCAGAAGTCCCGGCCCTCTCTGCCCATTGCCCAACCCATGAACTCAGGCGTGGGGCAAGAGATAGTGTGAGATAATCTCAGCAGCTCACCAACATTCATAGTTCCCTTTCTTCAGAGAACATCTCGTAAACTAACGTCAACAGTATCGTGTTTATAGGTCAGCTTTTGAATTCACACACTTTGTAGAGGGGTAATATCTGAGGGTCACTGAGAAACAACTATCATGAAGACATTTATTTGCAGGCTATTTTGCTCAGTTGTCGTGTTGATTAATAACGGCTTAAAAATCCATATACAACAGAGATACTCCACCTGTGCCCGATGTTGGCCGCGTACATCGTGGCCCATCGTGCATCCCTAACTTCTAGTCTCGAGGTTTGATGAATCCTCTTGTTTATGAAGTTTTCCCGGATCAAAATCAAGACATTACGGTTGATCAATAGAATAATAGAAAGTCAAACTCTACTTCAAATTACGTTTCTCATGATCGGGTCCAAGCTGTAGATCAATCCAAAGCAAAGGGACTACTTCTATAAAACACATTGATAATGGGTCTATAGGGACGTTCTAATGTGTCAATATGAACTGAACTGTCGATTGGATTCCATGTCAATGAGAGAGGGAGAAGGGAAGCTATTTATGGACTTTAAAGCAATGTGAATTGAGGGTAGTGCCTATTGCAGAGAATATCTAAAAGGAGGAAGCTACATGTGAGGACATTTCCTGTAGCCTTTCACTATCAGCCAATCAGCCCTCCCCCTGTCCAAGTGGTGTTAACAACCAGACACAGAGAGAAAGCTATGGAGCAGATGAAGATGAATCCATCAACCCTCTCTGTGCTCCTGCTGCTAGCTGGTAAGCTGTAATGCTTCTTCTGTTTACTACCAGGAACCCACACACTCAGGAGATCACCTAGATGGCAGCATGGATCACCATCTTCATGTGTCATGGACTTCAATATCCGCAATAAACCGGTTTGAACTTCATCACTCTGTGTTCTGTGTCTTGAAGAGCCCAGCGAAAGCCACCTAGGTAGAGTGGGTTGGCTACCTTTAGGAGGAGTGGGACGGCCATCTTTAGGAGGAGTGGGTCGACCGTCTTTAGGAGGAGTGGGTCGGCCATCTTTAGGTGGAGTGGGTCGGCCATCTTTTGGTGGAGCAGGTCGGCCATCTTCAGCTGGAGCGGGTCGGCCAGCTTCATGAAGCGCTGGTCGGCCATCTTTAGGTGGAGCGGGTCGGCCATCTTTAGGAGGAGCGGGTCGGCCATCTTTAGGAAGAGCGGGTCGGCCATCTTTAGGAAGAGCGGGTCGGCCATCTTTAGGAAGAGCGGGTCGGCCATCTTTAGGAACAGCGGGTCGGCCATCTTTAGGAAGCGCGGGTCGGCCATCTTTAGGAAGCGCTGGTCGGCCATCTTTAGGAAGCGCGGGTCGGCCATCTTTAGGAAAGGCGGGTCGGCCATCTTTAGGAAGCGTGGGTCGGCCATCTTTAGTTGGAGTGTGGCGGCCATCTTTAGAAGGAGTGGGTCAAACCTGAGAACCAGAGAATCAACAAACCTGAGAACCATAGAATCAACACACCAGAATTCCCGCCCCTCTCTGCTCATTGGCCAACCCATGAACTCAGGCGGAGAGCGAGAGATTGTGTGAGATAAGCTCAGCAGATAAACAACATTCATAGTTCCCTTTTTTCAGAAAACATCTCGTAAACTAACGTCCACAAGATCTTGTTTATTGGTCAGCGTTTGAATTCACACCCTTTGTTGAGGGGTAATACATGGGGGTCACTGAGATACAACTATCATGAAGACATTTAGTTGTAGCTTATTCTGCCAGTTATTGTTCTTTAAACATGGTCATTGTACACGTTACCCTGTCGTGTTGACTAATAACGGCTGATCAATAATCCATATACTCTTGAGATACTCCACCTGTGACCGATGATGGCCGAGTACATCGTGGCCCATCGTGCATTCCTAACTTCTAGTCTCTAACTTTGATGAAACCGCCTGTTATCCCGGATCTAAATCAAGACATGACGGTTGTTCAATTGAATAATAGAAAGTCAAACTCTACTTCAAATGATGGTTTTTACAATCGGGTCCAAGCTGTAGATCAATCCAAAGCAAGGGGACTACTTCTATAAAACACGTTGATAATGGGTCTATAGGAACGTTCTACTGGGTCAATTGAAACTCAACTGTTGGTTGGATATCATGTCAATGAGAGAGGGAGAATGGCAGCTATAGGGTAATGGCTATTGCAGGTAATATCTAAAAGGAGGAAGCTGCATGCGAGGACATTTACTGTAGCCTTTCACAATCAGCCCTCCCCCTGTCCTAGTGATGGTAACAACCAGACACAGATAGGAAGCTACGGAGCAGATGAAGATGAATCCATGGACCCTCTCTGTGCTCCTGCTGCTAGCTGGTAAGCTGTAATGCTTCTTCTGTTTACTACCGGGAATGTGTCCGTACACAAACTGGATCCAGCTGGCCTGTTGGCTCAACCTAGAGCTCTTTTTATTCTAATGGGACCTCAACTCTAACCCTAACCCTTTGATTCAATCAGTTTAACGTTCAATATGTTATGACGATGATAATAATAATAATGCATTGATTCCTTAATGGGCCTAACCAAAAAAGCTTTCGTACCAATATAAAATAAATACAATTATACATGAAATTAGAAATGATTTATGATATGATATATGATATAATATGGTGTGCGATATGATTGTAGAACTATATGCAATGCTCATGCTCATACGCATTGTCACAGGTGAGCCTCCGTACCGAGCGAGAAGGCATGTGCGCATGCGTGCTGGCACGGAGGTATGAGGAAGATAGTTCCTGGCCACCCAAGAGATGCCTGTTAGTCGATGAACCCTGTGAATGTTAAATAAATATCCTGAAAGATACTAAGGACTATTATTGAACACATCTTAAAACAATGATATTGTATATTAATAATAATGGTTTGAATTTATATATCGCTTTTCTAGACACTCAAAGACGCTTTACACTGAAGGGGGGGACCTCACTAACCACCACCAGTGTGTAGCACCCACTTGGGTGACGCATGGCAGCCAATCTGCGCCAGAACGTTCATCCCATACCAGCTTAAGGTGGAGAGTGAGGGAATTAATGAGTCCGCCAATCATACAGGAGGATGATTAGGGGGCCAGACTGAAAGAGGCTGGTTGGGCCAGGACACCGGGGAGGCCCCTACTCATTGTGGCGGTGATATTGATCTTTTGTGAACTCTGCACTGGGGCATCGGGAGTGATGTTAAGCCCAGAGGGAAGAGTGCCACCTATTGGCCACCACCCGACAACACTTACAGCACCTGGTATTCCCAGGCGGTCTCCCATCCAAGTTCTAACCAGGCCCGACCATGCTAAGCTTCCATGCTTAGAGATCAGGCGTGTCCATGGTGTTAAGCCCCCATATTTAATGATGTGATATTAAGTATGATATAATATGAACACAATACAACCAAACACAATGCAATATCACCGTCACACCTGTATGGTAAGCCCTTTTAATTCAGCCCTTTTATTTCAGTCGCCTCCCTTATCCAACGGTGGCATCGGTTGTTTTCCTGCCTATTGACACTGGCATTGTCCCAATCCATGATATGGTTCTCTCTTTTGCAAGGGTCCGTTATGGCTGATTGGTGGGTTAGGGTTAGGGTTACCACTCAGTGGTCCGTTATGGCTGATTGGAGGGTTAGGGTTAGGGTTAGGGTTAGGGTGCCACTCAGTTGTCCGTTATGGCTGATTGGAGGGTTAGGGTTAGGGTGCCACTCAATGGTCCGTTATGGCTGATTGGAGGGTTAGGGTTACCACTCAGTGGTCCGTTATGGCTGATTGGAGGGTTAGGGTTAGGGTTACCACTCAATGGTCCGTTATGGCTGATTTGAGGTTACCTTGCTCGGCCTTGTCCTTTATTACTCTTGTTTGTCTCTGAGCTGTCTCCGTTTCACATTCCTTGTTATGTTCTTATTTTCGTGTGGTAAAACCCCCTCCCGTCTCCCCGATGTAGGCTTTTTTGCATAATTGACATGGTATTTCATAAATATGACGTTGCATTTATTGTATTGATCAATTTTGTCCTTTGGGTGAACTAGCAGCTGTGGTAGTTTTGTGCGTGGTTTTACCGGTGTGTTGATCTGGTGCTTCTTCATGACCCTCTGGACGCGCTCAGTGACCCCTCTGATGTACGGTAGTGTCACTGCTCCTCTCCTCTCCCTTTGTAGTTCCTTATGTTTTTTACATTTCGTTCCTTTCTGTATTGCCTATTGTGGATACTGACATGTTTTCAGTGCATTCTGTATGTGTTGTTCCTCCTGTGCTCTGTCCTTGGGATCCGTTGTTAAAGCTGCCCGTTCATGTAGTGCTCTAACCACTGAGAGTTTATGAGCTATTGGGTGTTCTGATGTCCAAAGTAGGAATTGGTCTGTGTGCATCGATTTCCTATAGATTTTTATTTTGATGTCTCCTTCAATCGTGTGGTGGATTTTTAAGTCCAAAAAAGCTATGGATCTGTCATTTTCTTCTTCATGTGTGAACTTTATGTTGCCAGTGTGGTCAATGGAATTGAGGTGATCTGTGATTTCTTGTATATGTCCTCTCTTTATGTTTTCCAGGATGTCGTCCACGTACCTCTTCCATAGTGTGTGCCTGTACGCCTCCGGTGCTGATGTTATTGCTTCCTCCTCCAGGTGTTCCATAAAGAGGCCACACATTATGGCTGATAGTGGATCCCCCATGGCGAAACCCTCTTTCTGCCTGTTTATTTTTGTGCGGAACTGAAAATAAGTTGAGGTGGCGATGAAGTGGAGTAATTGACTGATGTCTTGTACTGTCAAATTTGTGCAATTCTTGAGGTTTTTGTCCGTTTTATGGCCGTTGCTGTATTTTTTGAAAAGTTGCTTCTACTGGTGTGTTGGTGAAGAGTGAGACGACGTCATGTGATATTAATATTTCGTCCTTACCCACTTTGATATTTTTAATTTCTTTTGCCAGCTCGTTTGAATTTTTGCAATGTTGTTCTGTTTGACCTTCATGATTTCTGTGAGAGACTTAAAGAACCGATCCTGCCCACAATATATCCGTCGAAACATGTGAAGGTAAAGAAAATAACATCTACCAATATATGTGTCTGTGATAAAAGAAAACTATAGTGTTATAAGCAGTTAGTCATATTTTCATTATTTAATCAACCTCTTAGTGGTATTTCAGCAATATATTTGCTTAGGTCTGTGTGCTCTGTTGTCATTACAATATTATGGTTGTGGGCTTTTTGTCAGTGTGAATCTTGAGTTGTGTTGATAGCGAACCGCAGCAAACCAAACCATGAACCTCACTGACCCCGTCTGTATGGATTATAATGTTACTGAAGTTCTGTCCAGAGGTTCTTCTGTCGGAGAACCGTCGGAGAACCGTGTCACCTCAGGAATATGTTTTGTGACTCAAAGGGATCTTTGTAATTTACCTCTATTTATTATTGAATTATTTTTGATATACATTTAGAGCTGAGGCCAAACCTTTATTATTTTATATAAAATATTTGTATGTGAGATGATACATTATGTTCTTGTCACGTTACTTGCAGTGATTGTATTGGCTATATTTTCTGTCACTTTTGGTTCAAGGGTTTTGAATGGCTGAAGGCCTCTTGATTGTTTCCTCCCTGGTAGAACATGATTGTCCAATCACCACCGGATGTGTTGAGGGGGTGTGGCCTATATGACATGTAGGGCATATTTCTTCTTGCTAATCTTAAAGAAGGCTTGAGGGCCGAAACATATTCCAAATTAAAAAGAGATACATATGGAGCCTGAGTGGGCAACACTTTCTTTCTACTGCTACAATGAAGTTCTGAAACATACACTATGTTACTGTGTGTGGGTGTGGGTGTGGGTGTGTGTGTGTGTGTGTGTGTGTGTGTCCTCCACCATCTGGCTGATAAAGATTACATCTAGGTGCCACTAGAGGGCAGAATGAGACAGCAAACCAACACACACATGTCGTACGTACAACAAACACAGAGCAGTTGATATATAATTAGTTATACTAGCATCCACGCTAGTAAACTGCTTATATTACACTAAGTATGAAACAGAGAGAGAGTTTGTGTGCGTTTATGGGCGTGAACAGCTGAAAGGAGATCAGCTGTTCAGGCGTCGTTGCGGTTTTCTATTCCAGATAGGCCTATATATATATAGACAATTATAAAGGAACTTGTGTTTCGTTCAGTAATAACATGCAAACCAGGCCACTTTGTGATTAGGGATTCGTTTGTTGTTTTGTTGGAGAGTTTCGTTTCCCAGGGAGTCGGGATCCGGGCGTTGTTCCACTTTCGGTTCTTCTCTGGTTCTCAATAAAAATAAAAATAAACGTTTTATAGGGAAGACAACGTGTATGAATATTATAAAGAAGGACGTAATATTGGCAATGTAATGCGTTAAAGGCATATAGCGTCCCAGAAGTTTAACATTAAAATTCAAGAGTATTTTAATGTCATTTGTTTGAGATGGTAGAGCCATCCGAGAGGGAAATGCGCTGTGATCTGTGTAGTATGGTGCTTTGGTGGATAAATACGTGCAATGTTTAAAATGGTCGGAAAACTCTCGTATCGGAACTAGGACCATCCAAAACTTTTCTTTCTTCTATTCTGAAATGCTTTATTTTTACAATGCGGCAATCTTTGTTGATATTGATGCTTGATCCGATTTGCGTTAAAGGGCTGTTATCTTCGTGGATGACCGTGAAATCGCGGAAGGATATAGTTATTATCTCGTAGTAGCCTAGGCTACAATTGAATGCATCTTCTTTTTATAATAAGCCAAGCTCATGCTGTTGCTAATGATATCGAAATATTGTTGAAAACTTAGAACAATTAGGCTAAACAGAATTCTGAAATAGTCGGCCTCGTGTTATACGAGCATAACTAAACTATGTGGGAAATATTCGATTCCTGATCACTTTTACAGTCTACCTTGGATCTATGGAGTGACGCGCTAAAGCACAGCCAGGTATGGTGCGCAATGGAGATTCCAAAGCGCTCTTCTTTGGTCAGTATAGAGTCGTCTTTACACTCCCGGACCCTACACACTGGCGGTTTCCTTTTTATGTAAATGCGATTAGACGCCCCGCGGAAGAAGAGGAGGCGCAGGGGTACAGGTAGAGGTGTTGCTGCCTGCGTTATCTCTACAACAGAGACAATAACGCAGCGATATCAACATGAGCAGTTCGAAATGGAGAGACGGTGAAATCCGCGAGTGATCGCGGATAGGTCCGTCCTATGCACCGAAACTTTTTACAATGCAATAAAATATTTAAAGAGCATCAAGCTATTATGCACAGATAATATAACAGTATATTAGTCAGTCATTTGCATTAGGTTAAACAGGGATTTGATGACGTTTTTAATTTAAGCACCACCCACAATTGGTCTGGCCCATCCACAACCGGAATCCTGGCGCCGTGCCTGGTCTGACCACGGGACTCAATCATTGATTGGAAAGCGAAACTTAAAGAGAACTGCGAAGCCACTCCCAGTGTGTGTGTGTGTGTGTGTGTGTGTGTGTGTGTGTGTGTGTGTGTGTGTGTGTGTGTGTGTGTGTGTGTGTGTGTGTGTGTGTGTGTGTGTGTGTGTGTGTGTGTGTGTGTGTGTGTGTGTGTGTGTGTGTGAAGGCTGGCAGGGATATACCAACCACCACTCTCAGCCTATGGATGGTGTCGTGGCTCACAGCCTCAACCAATGGCGGGCCTGCCTGAAGGACGCCTCCCAGCTCAACCTGCTGCTCTGCAAGCCCCTCCCTGAACCCCACTACGCCTGGTGAGACACCCAGACAGTACTGTTTCCATAGCAACACCATCACCCAGTCAGTACTGTTTCCATAGCAACACCATCACCCAGACAGTACTGTTTCCATAGCCACACCGTCACCCAGACAGTACTGTTTCCATAGCAACACCATCACCCAGACAGTACTGTTTCCATAGCCACACCATCACCCGGATAGTACTGTTTCCATAGCAACACCATTAACCAGAGAGTACCTTTTCCGTAGTAACAGCATCACCGGGTCAGTACTGTTTTCATAGCAACACCATCACCCAGAAATGAATGTTTCCATAGCAACACCATCAACCAGCAGTACTGTTTCCATCGTAACACCATCTCCAAGACAGTACTGACTCAATGGCAACACCATCACCTAGTCAGTACTGATTGCATAGCAAAACCATAACTAGTCATTACTGTATCCATGTATCCATGCCTGAAGGACGCCTCCCAGCTCAACCTGCTGCTCTGCAAGCCCCTCCCTGAACCCCACTACGCCTGGTGAGACACCCAGACAGTACTGTTTCCATAGCAACACCATCACCCAGTCAGTACTGTTTCCATAGCAACACCATCACCCAGACAGTACTGTTTCCATAGCCACACCATCACCCAGACAGTACTGTTTCCATAGCAACACCATCACCCAGACAGTACTGTTTCCATAGCCACACCATCACCCGGATAGTACTGTTTCCATAGCAACACCATTAACCAGAGAGTACCTTTTCCGTAGTAACAGCATCACCGGGTCAGTACTGTTTTCATAGCAACACCATCACCCAGAAATGAATGTTTCCATAGCAACACCATCAACCAGCAGTACTGTTTCCATCGTAACACCATCTCCAAGACAGTACTGACTCAATGGCAACACCATCACCTAGTCAGTACTGATTGCATAGCAAAACCATAACTAGTCATTACTGTATCCATATTTAAACCAGCATATAAAGTCTGAAGTAACTTTAAATAACAGGACAACATAACAAGACTGATATCTTAACAGTGATATACTGAGGACTTTTAAAGTATAAAGCTTTGTGACATAGAGGGTTGAGGGAGGGGGGGTCAAGAGAATGTAGTTTTAAGATAAGACAGTGCTTCATTGATCCCAGACGGGATGGTCCAGGTTGTACCAGGGCAGGCTGGTGCACCGGCGGCAGAAGCAGCTCCAGGAGAGGGAGCCAGAGGACATCGTACAGGACGACCAGTTCAGGAGACTGTACAGGAGGCTCCTGGGAGCAGTGACCCAGCCAGACCCCGGGGCCAATAGGAGAACTGGGGGGCCTGAGGCCCAGCTGAGGGCCAGCATGGACCACCTTCACCTCAACACCCAGGATGAGGAGGAGGAGGAGGAGCTGGGCTGGGCTGCAGGCCTGGATCAGGGCTCTGATAGGCCTAGGGTGACGGTTAGAACACGCTACAGAACCAAAGACAGGAAGGACCGGTCCAGAAACCCAGAGCTGTGGAGGAAGCAGGAGAGGGAGGGGTGGTTGTGAGCAGGAAGGGGCGGTGTTCCAGGGGTGGGGGCAATAGGGCAGCTGTTAGATCAGTGTGTCGCCTCGCTGTGCACTTTGAATCTTGGTGTGTTGGCGTGTCCTGAGCTATGCTTCTCGACATTTCACTTTCATTTCACGATGTCGGGACATTCCTGGCGGGCGTCATTGTTGTAAAACTTGTCAAATGCGTGAGGAACTCCAGCCTACTCTGAAAACGTCAGCGTATGAATATATTCTATAAAGCTTCTTAAGAACAATGTGTGACTCTGTGGGGAAGACCTTTGACTACTTAATGATATATCTTGCCAAAATACATTTCAACATAATATGAAATGTTTTTTCTAAGATGTAATTTAATAAAATTACTATTTTATTTTTTAAATTACAATCTGATTTGTAAAGTGTGTGTGTGTGGGGGAGGGGTTGGGGGGGTCTCTGAGTTAAGGAGTGTCCAGGGGCCCCTGAAGGGGTCCGGCCGTACCATGAAGAAGTCTGACCGACGGGAATCATTCCCTAATATAGGCCCACTGTATAGGGCTACTGATACTGTGCAGTACAGTACAGTAGGCTACACGCTTTCTGCTGCATCCCCCAACACGGTCTCACGTGAGTGAGACCGTGTTGGGGGTTGCCGGGGTAACCGGGGTTTGTTTTGGGTGGGATTTCTGCCGTTGGTTACGGGTCAGTGACCTGGTTTTGGTCCATTAAAAGTTTCTTCAATTACTAATGACTCGACATCGCTATGTCACCGGCGAGGTCATTAAAATATGTTCAATAAAACGTAATCACGGACAAAATACGTTTTTTAGACAAACGTAATTGAGAATGCCGAATAGTTCTCTGGGAACGTAATTTTGATGAGAAAGGGTTGCTCAGTTGTTAGTTAGCCCAATGACTTCTCAATGCAAATCAAACCAGCTAATCGGCTAACCGAAATAAAACCATGACAATCTGTAGGTATAGTGAAAGGTATTTGATGAAGTGGGGCTATTTTAATTCCAAAGGCTGAGGGGACTTAGTCAGGATGCATAGTATCCATGAAATAACTGGCTTTTAAAAAATAAAATCTACCTGCCTCTACAGCCTACCACTGTGTGTGTGTGTGTGTGTGTGTGTGTGTGTGTGTGTGTGTGTGTGTGTGTGTGTGTGTGTGTGTGTGTGTGTGTGTGTGTGTGTGTGTGTGTGTGTGTGTGTGTGTGTGTGTGTGTGTGTGTGTGTGTGTGTGTATATATATATATATATATATATATATATATATATACACACACATTGTTTTTACAATGCACTTATTCAATGTAATTCATGATATAATCAATAAAATCAGAACCTGTCAGCAGCTTGTCCGCTCTTTCCTCCGTGTTGTCCTAAAGTCTCCACCACGGTTTCCTGAGCGGCATGAGGAGGCTCCAATCGCTCAGAGAAAGGAGTATAGATGTAGGCTACTCCGCCCCACTCCTCATCGGTTTTTTGACCCCATGTCATCAGTTAACCGCCCTCCGCAGGCTCAAGATGGAGGAGCATCAAAAGGCCATCACGTTTCTCCAGGACATCCCGACGATTGCTATAAGTGAACTAGGCGATTGCCTTGGGCGGCAAATGTGTTGGCGGCGCCCTCTAGTGGCGCCCTCTAGTGGCGCCCTTAATTCCCACTAATCCTAGAACTCGAAAAAACAAGCGAAATAAAACGAATAAAATTTGGTTTATTAAACATGGTCATCCTAGGGCGCCCCCTCAGCCACATGTTTAGTTGTCAACCAGATTATTCGATTTAATTGATGATTTTTGTAAATCAAGCAAGACGTTACGTTACGTGGGGCAAGACGTCAAATGCTCAGCTGCTGCATTGATCAACCTCGACGTACATTGATTCTCAAAATATAGGTCTAAAGTCTGAGTATGCTTCATAGTATTTTTGTATACAATTCATTAGAGCTGACCCTTCTGCTTATTTTTAGTCTTTTTATTTCCACAATTAATAGTTAATTTAATTTTAAATATTATTGAGCATCTTTCATTTCGAGGTAGACCATATTTTAGCCATATTTAGCTTTTTAAAGATTCCCCTCATGGAGTTCATCGATACTTTGAAACAGATTTGAGAGTGTAATAAGTTATTTAAAATAATTTAAAGAAAATGTTCTGAAACTTCCCGGTTGTTTGTTGTCCATGCGCATCACATAGTGTTGAGTTGCAATGTAGTATAGTAGGCTACAGCTATAAGTGGGTAAAAAAATGCTAAGCAAAGTAAAGATATATCAGTTAATATGTGTCTTCAGTGATGTTAAGTATAGTAATGTCAATTAACAGGGCAACACTCGCTATGGGAACGGGGGGCGCAAAACTCAATCTCGCCTAGGGCTACCAAAGGGCTAGAGCCGGCCCTTCTGCTTCGTGGGATGATAATATTAACAGGGGTGATAATGGCAACATCAATGTATGCCTAAGGTGATGCTGATCGGAGGAGACAGGTTTGCGTTAACGTCAAGACCGCCAGTTGAATTCCATTAAGCACTGAGCATCATAAATCTGTGGGGCAGCTCACCACAGAACGCATTATTGATAAATCTCACGTAGCCTATTCTTCCATAAAGTAGGCTAGTCAGACCGACGACGTGACTCAATTCATATACAAATATATGTCTTCTAATACTGATGCTATAACCAGGGGTGCACATAACTGGTACGCAAGTACGCATTGTTTCGAAAAAACAACAACGAAACAACTAAATACATTGAGCAGCTACCTGTGCGTTCGCCGCCTGCAAAGAAAAGGCAAATGGAGCAGAAGAAAATGTTGTTGTTTTTTCGAAAAAGTGGCACCAAGATGTGCCGTTGCTCGAAACGAATGATAAGCGCAATGAAATGTGCGTGCGCTCATGTGCGCTGTTTGAGCTGTGCACCGCGCACACACTGGAGAACTGCGCAAAATCAGCTGATCGCAAAGTTCCTTTTGTCAGATAATGAAACGCTCGTGGTCGAGCTGCTGCAGTTTGATGATGTTCCGATGTTACGTGTGGAGCTATGTCTGGGGTGCGTACCAAACACCATCTCCTGGTACTCAACCGAGTAACTCTATAAAGAAGTTATGTGCACCCCTGACTATAACATCAATACACTATGCATACCAGGTCATTACAGTGGATGTCATATCCTGCTGAGGAAAGTGAAACCTATAGAGAACAAAGGAGCCACTCTCAGTGAAGGTGTGTGTGTGTGTGTGTGTGTGTGTGTGTGTGTGTGTGTGTGTGTGTGTGTGTGTGTGTGTGTGTGTGTGTGTGTGTGTGTGTGTGTGTGTGTGTGTGTGTGTGTGAGTGAGAGAGAGAGATTTGGGATCCTCTTTTGGTAGGTCCAGTCACCATAGATCTATAACTTGACCTATCAGCCTATCACCTATGAGTTCTGACGGACCTTCACACCATGGGGGTGAAGGGCTTGTGCTCGCTGCTGGAGGACTACAGACAGATCTACCAGGACGTCCGCTTCTGGAACAGCAAGCTAGTGGTGGACGGCAGTAGCCTGGCCCACCTCCTCCACAACATGGCCAACCTGGACCAGAACCACGGCGGAGGTCCTGGCTTTCTTCAAGACTCTGGCCGACCGTGGAATCAAACCGTGCGTGGTGATGGACGGAGGCTCGGGCAGCAGTGACACCAAACTGGACCCCCTCAAGAACCGGGTCGAACTCAGTTGGTTGGGACTCAGTTAAGACCAGTCTGGTCAGAGGCTACATCCCCTGAAAGCTATACACCACATCCAGCTTCTGAGCCCTCTTCAACATCGACCACCATCTGCTGCCCGTCCTCACTTCATCGGTCAGGGACGACCACGTAAATCTAAATTTGATGTGACATGTGACCAGGTTATTACAGTTGTTGGAGTTGATGATGTCTTATCATGTTGATGTCAGGAAAGTGAAACCTAGAGAGAACTAAGGAGCCACTCCCAGTGCACGTGTGTGTGTGGGTGTGTGTGGGTGTGTGGTGTATAAAGGAGCTGGAATCCTCTCTGGGTTAGTCCAGTCACCATAGACAGGTGAAGTTAGAGCTGTCAGTTGCTATGGGGGTGAAGGGCTTGTGCTCGCTGCTGGAGGACTACAGCCAGATCTACCAGGACATCCTCTTCAGGGACAGCAAGCTACTAGTGGACGGCAATAACCTGGCCTACCGGCTGTATTTTACGTCCAACCTGGACCAGAACCACGGCGGGGAGTACCTGGCCTTCCAGGTCCAGGTCCAGGCTCTCTTCAAGGCTCTAGCTGACTGTGGAATCAAACCGTACGTGGTGATGGACGGAGGCTCGGGGACCAGTGACATCAGGCTGGACACCAGGATGGACCGGGCCAGAGGGAAGGTCCGGAGGGCCCAGTGCGCCGCTCTGACGGGCAAGAGGAGGGACATCCTTCCAAACTTCATCTTGTCAGTGTTCGAACAGACGCTGAGCGATATGGAGGTATCGCTGGTCAAGTGCTTCGGAGAGGCTGACGGCCAGCTGGCTGTCCTGGCCAAAGAGTGGTCCTGCCCGTTGCTGTCCGGAGACACTGACTTCTTCGTCTTTGACCTTCCAGAGGGGGTTCTACCCCTGCATCACTTCCAGTGGGACTCCATTAAAACAAGTGGGGCCAGGAGGTACATCCCCTGCAGGCGATACACCACGTCCAGCTTCTGCACCTTCTTCAACATCGACCGCCAGCTGCTGCCCGTCTTCGCATCGTTGGCAGGGAACGACTACGTCAACCTCAAAGAAATAAACTGGGACCAAAATGTTCTTGCAGGAAGACAGATGGAGTTGTCTCAGACCGCCCGCCTGGAGAGACTCCTGAGTTGGATGAGAGGCTTCCAGACGACAGAAGACACCTTGACAGCAGCAATGGATCTCATGCCCCACATGAGTGAACAGGCACGGACGGAGTTGCAGACGGGGGTGCAGAAGTCCATGCTGGAATATCGCCTCCTCAGCTCCTCTCTGGGGGGGTTCTTCAGCCAGGGAACCGTTCCCTCGCTGCCTGCTAAGATGTTGAGCTGCGTCCCCGACTGGGTCCGCACGCCCCTGGCCAGAGGAGAGCTGGGGGCCGACATCCTGGACCTGTTGGTGCACAAGAGGAAGATATTGCCAACCCAGGTGGAGCGCCACGCCCCACAGAGCTCCAACCTCGCCTCGCGGCCCATCCGGCGGGTGTTGTACGGGCTGCTGCTGGGCCAGGGGGGTGGTGAGGTGGAGGAGGTGGACCGGGTCGGTCTGGAGCTCATCAGTGTCAAGGTACAACCGCTGGTCCAAGGAGCCGCTCGGACGCTGAGGCTGGACTCTCTGCCCCAGGTAGGCCTACCGACTCATTCAGCTGGATGATGGATGGAAGATGGATGGACATTAGATGGACAATAGATGGAGCAAAGATGGACAATAGATTGATTATAGCAGCAACACCAAGTAATAAGAAGGCATACATGGCAGCAGCAACTTTAAAATACCAGTCTAAATCCAATGAGTACTTCAACTGAATACTACTATAATTTAGTTTCATTAACTGTTACATTTTATCCGGGTAGAAGTTTTTCAAGTGATATGCTTTAATTCCCTTAATAACTTTTTTCACCAAAATATGTGTCCCTCCCTGTGGTGGAGCAGGCATGTGTATCTGAGACAGTTGAAACCCCCCCTGAGATAGCTTGGCACTTTACCATTAACAGCCTTATTAGCTAGCCTGGTTGACTGTCATCCACATTGAGACAATTTAAATTCTCAAAGTGGGAGGGTAGTAGGTCTATGCATGCTGCAAGTCTCATAAATCATGTGAATTATGTAATAAACAGCTTGTGTTGAATATATAGAAGGAATCATCTGAGGCTAACAAGTGGTGCGACATAATTCACACATTCATCCCAACAGGGCACATATGTCCTTGGCGACTAGAGAGGCTTCTTTCCCATCCTAGGGAGGGATCCTGAGCCCAGGGAGGCGTCCGGCCCGTACAAGAGGCCATTCATTCATCTACCAATTCTAGAGAGACGAGCGGCCCAGGAGTTCGACAAACTCAGACGTTCAGGGCCACAAACAAAGTTGCAATACCAACACATAGCCACAAGAGAGCAGCATAGAGACACACACGGTTATCCAGGAGGCGGGAGTTCAGCACCATGCTTAGCCAATCAGAGCACATAACTTAATCAACGCCTGCCCAGTAGATAAGTCACAACACATAGCCCAGGGGGCTAGAATGCTCCAGGTAACGCATCCATCACATGCCCAACTAAGCGTATCTACATGCGTGCCTATAAAATTCCCCTCCTTTTGCTTCATAGAGACTAGTCCAAACCTTTACCAAAATAAAATGAGTTACAAGCGATCCTGACTCGGCGACCTATTTCCAAAAAGAACACAGCAGTGGAGCTCTTGGTTATCCTTGAGATGGACACGTGATTTGTTCCAACTTCCAGGCAGACCGCGCTGTGAGGCTGCAGGTGTGTCTGGAGACGCTGGGCGTGGAGGAAGAGATGCTGGAGGGAGTTCCGGCTCAGCTGCGCCTCCCAGTGGCTGTGACCTGCTACTGGCTGAGGAGAGCCAGCCCTGAGCCGACGCTCCTCAAAGCTCTGCTGATGGTCATGGTCCAAGGAGAACTGAACCGACGGACAGGAGGGGCAACAGGTAGGTAGCACATGTGGTGCTCAGCAAAAAACTAAGCAAACACTCACCACCTGTGTGTGTGTGTGCGTGTGCGTGTGTGTGTGTGTGTGTGTGTGTGTGTGTGTGTGTGTGTGTGTGTGTGTGTGTGTGTGTGTGTGTGTGTGAGTAGGCTGGCAGGGGGATACCAACCACATCTCTGAGCCTCCATATTTTGTTGTGGCTCACAGCTTCAACCAATGGCAGGCCAGCCTGAAGGACGCCTCCCAGCTCAACCTGCTGCTCTGCAAGCCCCTCCCCAAACCCCACTTCTCCTGGTGAGACACCCAGACAGTACTGTTTCCATAGCAACACCATCACCCGGACAGTACTGTTTCCATAGCAACACCATCACCCAGAAAGTACTGTTTCCATAGCAACACCATCACCCGGACAGTACTGTTTCCATAGCAACACCATCACCCGGACAGTACTGTTTCCATAGCAACACCATCACCCGGACAGTACTGTTTCCATAGCAACACCATCACCCGGACAGTACTGTTTCCATAGCAACACCATCACCCGGACAGTACTGTTTCCATAGCAACACCATCACCCAGACAGTACTGTTTCCATAGCAACACCATCACCCGGACAGTACTGTTTCGATAGCAACACCATCACCCAGACAGTACTGTTTCCATCACCTGGCAAGAACTGTTTTCATAGTTACACAAGACACCTAGCCAGTATACAATCATCTGGGTAGCCCTTGTTCTGTTACCATAGTAACACCCTGTCAAAAGCACCTGTGCAGGCAGTAAAACATTATAATAAATAAAAGTAACAAAATAATAAAAAAATAAGACATTGTTACAGATATGACAGATTAAGTTGAGGGTGGGGTCAACAGAATGTCCTGGTAAGATAAGACAGTGCTTCATTAATCCCAGACGGGTTGGTCCAGGTTGTACCAGGGCAGGCTGGTGCACCGGCGGCAGAAGGAGCTCCAGGAGAGGGAGCCAGAGGACATCGTACAGGACGACCAGTTCAGGAGACTGTACAGGAGGCTCCTGGGAGCAGTGACCCAGCCAGACCCCGGGGCCAATAGGAGAACTGGGGGGCCTGAGGCCCAGCTGAGGGCCAGCATGGAGAACCTTCACCTCAACAGCCTGGACGGGGAGGAGGAGGAGGAGCTGGGCGGAGCTGAAGGCCTGGATCAGGGCTCTGATAGGCCTAGGGTGACAGTTAGAACACGCTACAGAACCAAAGACAGGAAGGACCGGTCCAGAAACCCAGAGCTGGGGAGGAAGCAGGAGAGGGAGGGGTGGTTGTGAGCAGGAAGGGGCGGTGTTCCAGGGGTGGGGGCAATAGGGGTTTCGCCCATAGACATCTTATATCATAGACGGAGCATCGAACGCTACCGCCTACTGGCGCTGACGAGACCCGGGCCGCCATCTTGGAGTGGTCATCCGCTCCACTCAGTGTAATCCGTTTGGCTGGAGCAATGAACTGTCAGCGCATTTAATTAATCATACCTCACTGGATACCACTGATTTACATGCGGTTTTTTGTCACACGTGTAGCTATGATAAAGGACACATGGTTTGGCGTGTTTTATTATTCATAGTTGGTTAACACTAATAGAATATTCTGATATGCTTCAAGTGACCAGACATCCGAGATCAAAACTGGGAGCATAATCCCTGAGAAGGGGAAAAAAAACGGTCAGCTATTTTTAAATTGAAGAAACAATATGACATATATATCCTGCATAAACAATGTATGAATACATTAGATATGTATATATCTTAGGGACCTTATAGACTGCATCACTGACTGCGGCTGCAGCAGCAGTTTATTCTGTGTTGACACTTTGTATTGATATTTTGTATTTACTATTAACATTCTTTCCTTAAATGATTATGTTTACAGTGATTGTTTTATATGTATCTATCGCTTTAGAAAAAAGCAAACCAAATATTTAAACATAAAACATATATAAACACCTGACATGTTTTATATCAGCTAAAACCACCAATCTGATTCACTGGATTCAGAATAAAACCAAATTCTGTCTTACCCAACAATGTTAGCATTTAAATATTGTTACTTGGATGACTTATTCATGGTTACAATTATACTGTTTTGTCTTATACTTTGCCTAAAATGAGAATGCATCATCATAATTCAAATCTGCTGATGGAATGTTTATTGACAGGAAATAATATAGATAAATATATATATACAGGAAAATGATCAGACCAGAACTAATGAAAAGACATTCAAAAGACAATAAGCAGCCAGGGTTAGGGTTAAAACCCCTGAAAGAGGACTGTTTTGCACAGCTTCTCTCTTGTTCTTCCTTTCTGAAGAGAGGCGAGTTTGGCAATGTGGTGTAGGCTTAGCTTATGAAACACCGACACAACCAATGAGAGCAAGTCCGAATGGTGGTTGTCGATGCCAAACTGTGTCTCCTCAATGTGTTCCCCAAGCAGAAATATATCCTCTGTTCCAATCTCCCCTCGGACGTTGTGTAGGACTGTTGACACTTTAGGAGCTTGAGCTTGCATTGTTGAAGCTTCACCCTCTCTGCAGCCCTCAGCACCTTATAATAATAATAATAATAATACATTATATTTATATAGTGCTTTAAACAGTGCTCAAAGACACTACAGAACAGAGAAAATAAGAAAAAAGCAACTTTAATATTTAAAAAACAAGATAATAAAATCAAATAATAATACATAATATTATACATAATACACAATACAATATATAAAAGGATAAGTTTGTTTGACAACAGAATATTGAATTTATGAATTGTAGCCTTATGATGATACACCTACTCTTTGGAGGTGAACCGGGAAGCTGAAGAGGGATGGAATAACACCATCAAGTAGTCTGACAATCTGACCCGTCCTGTCAAAATCACCCTGCTTAAAATGTTGACTGCAGACAACTGAATAATCACTTGCAGTGAATCCTTCTCTCCTCAAAGCCCCTTCACACTTCTTCCTCACATCTTTATCTTTGGGAAACCTTCCAAAGTGTCAGATTTAATCTAGGTTAGTGCTTATGGAATATGATTTATCAAGTATCATTTCATAGACGGGTGAACACATAGCCTAGTTCAACAGTAATCCCCAGATTACCCCCATTCCAGGTGTCAGGTGTGTCAGGGCCTTTTCCTGTTTATCACACATTTTGTCCCACACATTTCACGAACGTGGGCTACACAAAAATAGGTTGGAAAGCTAAACTAGCTATACTGTGTATAGCCACTGTCCATCTGATTGCCTAGTTAGTTAACATATATTAGCCCCCATACACAATCTGGACTGTGGTCCTAACTTTTATTCCTATTGGTTTTTACAATCTTCATCATCTCTGATAGGCCTAGGGTGACGGTTAGAACACGCTACAGAACCAAAGACAGGAAGGACCGGTCCAGAAACCCAGAACTGGGGAGGAAGCAGGGATTATTTAACTAATATATTGAACTAAATATAATTCAATAAGTGTTGAGTCTGTTGTCATCAAAGTATTATGGTTGTGGGATTTTTCTAAGTGTGAATCATGAGTTGTATTGATAGCGAACTGCGGCAAAACAAACCGACAAAGAACAATGTTCTTTGTGTTGATTATAATACCAAAGTTCTGTAAGCATACTATAGGTGGTCTATGTGTGGGTTGTGTGTGTGCGCTGTGTGTGTTGTATATGTGTGTGTGTGTGTGTGTGTGTGTGTGTGTGTGTGTGTGTGTGTGTGTGTGAGAATGTCATAGTGTATGGTGCGTCAGGGGGTCATGGTATGGGCTGGTGTGGGTCACAGTGTGTGTGTGTGTGTCAGTGTGTGTCAGTGTGTGTCAGTGTGTGTGACCTCCACCATCTTTCTGATGGAGAGGCAGACGTAGCCGTGCACCACGTCACCACAGTCACAACGCAAGGACATCAGGCAACGTGATCCCCACCCAAACGACTCCAGAGGTGGTTTGTATCGGTCAGGGGTCGGCAACCCTAGGCACGAGTGCCAGTGGCACGTGTGCACGTGGCAGCATAATCATCTGCACTTTTCTTGCATTTTTTTTTTCTTTTAAATTTTACTTCATTATTATTTGATTTTTTCAACGGTACAATGGGGCAACATAATAATTACTACCGATTTTTTTGTTTTGGGCATTTCCTCCCAGTGCAAATTTGTTTAAATTAATTACTGAAAGCACTGTTCTGAAATGGGATCAATTAATAGTTTAACACCTATGTTATTAGTTAAAGAGAAGATATATAAAATATTGTTGCAAGTGGCCTGTATGCATCGCCTTCACATGGTTTTTGCAAAGCCTTAAAGATATGTCTTAAAGATATTGATGTGGATGTTTCCAACGTCAGTTTTTTACGTTTCTCACAGTGCAAGTACGTTTTTGAATGAGTTTCTGAACGAAGTGTTTTAAGATGGGATATATGTAATCATAATTTGTAATGTTGTAAATATAAAAACATCAACAAAAAAACGTGCATGATTGTGGACCATATGGAAATATTACAATTCAGGGGCCTTCTGGAAATGTTTTTGGTCGCTGTGTCATAAACCAGGTTAGGGTTAGGGTTAACTATTGTTAACTATTAACTAGGGTTAACTATTGTTGCTAAAGGCACACTCATTAACGAGAAATTGCCAAACTGGCGCTGCATGTTGCAAAGGTTAAAGACCCCTAGTATAGGTCGTCCAAAATGACCAACAGCGCCCCCTGTCGCCTAGTCCAAGAAACAGCAGAACGTCACGTACGTCGGGCTTCTGTCTTTTTAAGATATTTTAAAATGTAGCACTTTGATGACCTTTCTAGCGATAAACAGGCATTGTATTTTCGTATTCTTAAGTCAGTGAATGTAAATGTTAACTAAATGTTTGTGAGCTTAACGCAACGTTATTGTTCAATGTTGTTTGAATTGAATCACCGTCTCTGCGTTGTGTTACGTCTGTCATCCCAGCTGCTATGTTATGTGTTATTTTATGTAACCAATGTTCTTTAATAGAGAGAGAGAGAGGGAGAGGGAGAGGGCGGGAGGGGGAAAAGTGTATTTGCTATAGTTGTGTCATGTGTGTGTATTTGAGAGAGAGGTAAAGTGTATTTACCCACTGATTTTAATCACGTCGCTCAAGTGACATTATGCATAAAGTAACCTGAGCGACGCGATTCAAATCAAACCTACTAGGCCTATATGGAAACTGCTACTGGATCAATACAGATCAGTACAATAGGCCTTAAGTGTTCGGCTGCATGACCACGTTATTATGTTATGTTATTGAGTTGAAGAAGTGATACCTTGGGAATGTCCGGAAAACAAAACTCATCAGTGTATGTGTGTGGGTGGGGCGGGCAAGTGATGTCTTGTAGCTGACAGGAAAGTGAAACCTAACGAGATACTCTCAGTGTGGTTGTGGTTTATTTGTATGTGTGTGTGTCATGTCGATGTCAGGGAAGCGAAACCTAAAGAGCCACTCGTAGTGTGTGTGTGTGCTGGCGTATAAAGTAGCTGGGATCCTCTCTGGGTGAGTCCAGTCGCCACAGATAGGTAAAGTGAGAACTTCACCAGTCCAGTCACCCTTAAAGTTAGAGCTCGACCTGTCAGTCACCATGGGGGTAAAGGGCTTATCTTCACTCCTGGAGGACAACAGAAGGATCTCCCCGGACATCCACTTCAGGGACAGCAAGCTGGTGGTGGATGGAAACAACCTGCTCTACCTGCTCTACTTCTCGTCCAACCTGGACCAGAACCAGGGCGGGGAGTACCTGGCCTTCCAGGCAGAGGTCCAGGCTTTCTTCAAGACTCTGGCCGACTGTGGAATCAAACCGTACGTGGTGATGGACGGAGGCTCGGGGACCAGTGACATCAAACTGGACACCCTCATGGACCGGGCCAGAGGGAAGGTCCAGAAGACCCATGACGCCGCTTTGACGGGCAAGAAGGTAAACATCCTCCCCCCCCTCACCAAGCACGTTTTCCGACAGACGCTGAACGAGCTCAAGGTGCCGATGGTCAAGTGCTTCGGAGAGGCCGACTGCCAGCTGGCTGCCCTGGCCAAAGAGTGGTGCTGCCCGGTTCTGTCCACAGACAGCGACTTCTACATCTTTGACCTTCCTGGGGGGCTTCTGCACCTGGATCACTTCAGGTGGCGTGCAGAAACACGTCGTGGCATCCCCTGCAGGCAATACACCACGTCCAGCTTCTGCACCTTCTTCAACATCGACCGCCAGCTCCTGCCCGTCTTCGCCTCGCTGGCCGGGAACGACTACGTGAACCTCAGAGATGTTAAGTGGGCCAGATACCTTCCAGCGGGAAGTCCTAAAATGAAGTTCAGTGCCGCTAACCTGGTGGGCCTCCTGAGTTGGCTGGGAGCCAGGACAGACCAGACGGCAGAAGACACCCTGACAGCAGCGATGAAACTCATGCCCAGCATGAGTCAACAGGCGCAGATGGAGGCGCGGAAGATGCTGAAGACGGCCATGCTGGAGTACGAGCTCCCCAGCTCCTCTCTGCGGGGGTTCTTCAGCGAGGGAACCTTTCCGCCGCTGCCCGCTGAGATGTTGATCTGCGTCCCCGACTGGGTCCGCGCGCCCCTGGCCAGAGGAGAGCTGAGCGGTGACGTGTTGGACCTGCTTGTGCACAGGCGGAACAAACTACAAACCCAGGTGGAACGCAGCGACCTACAGAGCTCCAACCTCACCTCGAAGCACATCCGGCAGGTGTGGTACGGGCTGCTGCTGGGCCAGAGGGGGGGTGAGGTGGAGGAGGTGGACCGGGACGGTCTGGAGCTCGCCAGTGTCAAGGTGCGACCGCTGGTCCAAGGAGCCGCTCAGACGCTGAGGCTGGACTCTCTGCCGCAGGTAGGCCTACCCACTCATTCAGCTGGATGATAGGTTGATTGTAGATTATTTTCAGTGATTTATCTAGAATTAAAAGTATTTCCCAATACTTTTAATTCTAATTCTAGGCTCATATGTGGCCCTCCCTCTAGTGAAGTATGCATTTGTGTATCGGAGATAGTGGAAATAACCACTGAGATAATTCGGCATTACACCACGAACAGCCTTATTCAGCACATATCTTAACCTGTTTACTCCATCTTCCACATTGAGACCAATTAGATTCTGTAAGTGAGAGGCTACTCTAGTCTAGGTGAATTCATGCTGCAAGCCTCAGAAAACATCTGCATTATGTAATAAACAGCATGTGTTTAACCTAAGGAGGGAGATATCCGAGGCAAACCATCTAAAAGATAATTTTTCGGTTGTCTTTTAATTGGCCATGTGTTTTGTTCCCACTTTCCAGGCAGACCGCGCTGTGAGGCTGCGGGTTTGTCTGGAGACGTTGGGCGTGGAGGAAGAGACGCTGGAGGGAGTTCCGGCTCACCTGCGCCTCCCAGTGGCTGTGACCCGCTACTGGCTGAGGAGGGCAAGCCCTGAGCCGACGCTCCTCAAAGCTCTGCTGATGGTCATGGTCCAAGGAGAACTGAACCGACAGACAGGAGGGACAACAGGTAGGTAGCACATGTGTGCACAGCAAAAATACCAAAAAAACAAACACTCAACCCCTTTGTGTGTGTGTGTGTGTGTGTGTGTGTGTGTGTGTGTGTGTGTGTGTGTGTGTGTGTGTGTGTGTGTGTGTGTGTGTGTGTAGGCTGGCAGGGGGATACCAGCCACATCTCTCAGCCTCTGGACGGTGTCGTGGCTCACAGCTTCAACCAATGGCAGGCCTGCCTGAAGGACGCTTCACAGCTCAACCTGCTGCTCTGCAAGCCCCTCCCTGAACCCCACTTCGCCTGGTGAGACACCCAGACAGTACTGTTTCCATAGCAACACCATCACCCAGACAGTACTGTTTCCATAGCAACACCATCACCCAGACAGTACTGTTTCCATAGCAACACCATCACCTAGCTAGTACTATTTCCATGGTAACACCATCATCCAGCAAGAACTGTTTCTATAGTAACACCATCACCCCGGCAGTACTGTTCCATCTATAGGTGCACCATCACCTAGCTTGTATCGTTTCCATTGAAACACCATCATATAAAGCTTGTCATAATTTAAAATGAATAAGTCTACAATAGATATGAGAGTATCAGATGCAAATGTGTGACAAAGACCAGGGTTGTGTCAACAGAATGCAGTTTTGGGATCAGACAGTGCTTCATTAATCCCAGACGGGTTGGTCCAGGTTGTTCCAGGGCAGGCTGGTGCACCGGCAGATCCAGAAGCTCCAGGAGAGGGGGCCGTTGGAGCACAGTGCCGACTTCACCCGCCTCTACAGGAGCCTCCTGGGAGCAGTGACCCAGCCAGACCCCGGGGCCGACGGGAGGGCTGGGGGGCCCGAGGCCCAGCTGAGGGCCAGCATGGGCCATCTTCGTCTCGACACCTAGGAGGGGGAGGAGGAGGAGGAGCTGGGCGGGGCTGAAGGCCTGGATCAGGGAAGGGGAGGAGCTAGTGGAGCTGTTAAATTAGTCCCCTCTCTTTGGACTTTCATTCATTCATGTCTCCCATGTCTTTGGGTCTCGTTTAAAATTATAAATTCCGAGGTTCATAAAGAAAAATGTCTGCTCATATTTCATTGACGTGGAGATTCATCAAGTCCCACAGAGATGGACTAGTCTAGAACCAAAATAACATCCCGTTTGGCATCCTGTTTAACGAGATGTCAGATGAGCTCACAAGTTTTTTCTCCAAATACGTTCGTCATTCATTCATCCTTCAACATTTTAAACAATTTGTTAGTCTGATGAAATGTTCTTTCTTGTCCCACGCAACTTTAAAGGGATGCTATTTTGCCACCAGGTGTCACTGTGATCAGCTGTTATAAGCGTTTGAAGACCTTCCTTTCCCTCTGTTTAAGTGACATAACAAGTGGGCGTGTCCACCTAGATGTCTGATGATAGATCCGCCTCCCAGCCCACCCAGTGGACTGGGGAAAATGTCGCTGATCTATCCATCATACATCTCAGTGGACACGCCCCCTTGTGAAAACACAGGAAAAGGCCGAGTTCAAACAGCTTGTAACGGCTAATCACACTCCCACCCAAGGGCGTCAGTTTGTGTTTAGAAGTGGTGGGGACAATAACCATAAGCTTGAGTGTGGTTTGAAAAGTGCTGGGTACCCTTACGTAAGCTGTTCATCCATTCAACGCTGCATCACAATATGCTCTAGTCAGGTGTTCCTATTCGAACAATAAAAGTTGAAAACCACAGTTTGTGTTTTGGCTTGTTTTGCAAAACGGCGTTGGAAACACCAGGGTATTGGCTCGGGATATGTAATACTAATACACACAGGACAAAGAACAGTCTTGGCAATTTAACACTTATCTTGACATCAAAAAAGTTTACCAGACAAACAATGCCGGACTGTAAAGGGGGTACGAAATGAAACGAGGTACTGAACATCAGCCTTTTGAAGACGAGCCAGGGCTGCTGGTAGCATATGTTATGCTGCATTAAAAAAAGAAAAAACAAAAAACAAGCGCCCAGAGGAGAATTGCATCTGCCAAATCCTGACCACCAGTAAACACTCGCAAAGGACCAATGTCGACAGTTTAGGATAATCACACAGGTTATGCGAGAACATATTTATGTCAGGATAGGCCTACCAGGCTCCAAGTCTAACGTGGCTAACACACACACAGTAACATTGGCATAGCACCGTGTGTAGCTGCTACTAGTTGCAGTCTATATATACAATGCATACTAGCTGGAGCACCAACCAGAATCAGATCACAATCGCTCAGGACTGTGGGTAACCTTTGGCCAGGTCATCACGAGCAAACAAAACTAGCAGCAAAGTTTACGTAAACCAATTTCTTATGTGGCCCTCCACATGCAGGCTAGATGATGTATCCATATCGTTATCCAGTGTCACAAACATGCTTTTTGCAGGAAGCAAAAGGTCTGGCTATTTTCTGAATAAAAATGTCAATTTTGTCTGTCTTGAAACTTCTCCATTATAACGCTGTGTACAGATAGCACACGTTCACCCTCCTCCCCCTCCCCCTCCCCATGAAATTAAATATAATTTAACAAATTTAAGGCTTAAGTCGCAAGGCTATTTAACTGGCTCCATAATGTCCAAGAGAAAAGCTGGAACTGATATAAGATCCTTTTTCAGCAGGCAAAAATGCGCTGTGGATTTTTTCGGTCGCAATTGGTTTGCACATTTTTAAAAGTGGTGGAGACAGAATTCGTATTTTAAATAGTGGTGGGGACATGTCCCCCCGTAATCTACGCCAATGCTCAAACCTAGTGGCATATTATCACCCCTTTAATTCAAACGGTCTACTAGCAGCCATTTCCAATGTGTTTAATTTGGGCGTGATTGAGTGAGAAAAAAAAAATATAAACATACTATAATGTATACAGCTTTTCATTTTTTTATTTCTTTAAACTGACATGTTCTATTCGTTCCATGGCAATAAAACTATAGAGAAAAGTCCATTGTTTAAATATTAAAAATTGTTTAATAAAAGCTTATTAAAATTCAACGATGAACAGAGTTAACATTTATTGGTCACACACACTTTGAGGGGCCCTTATTTCAGGACGCCCCCCCCCATCTGGGGGTACACCAGGGGCCCTTATGACCACCAGCCCATCTGGGGGTACACCAGGGGCCCTTATGTCAGGACGCCCATCCCATCTGGGGGTACACCGGCCCATCTGGGGGGGGTACCTCAGGGGCCCTTAGGAACTCCGGCCCACCTGGGGGGGAACCAGGGGCCCTTAGGAACACCAGCCCCCCTGGGGGGGAACCAGGGGCCCTCTGAGCAGAGCAGGGGTCCAGAGGGGCCCCAGAGGGTGCTGAGGATGGTCCTTGAGCGCTGCTCCTTCCCTTGGTCCTTCCAGACCTGGCGAGCGGAGCTCAGAGCTGGACCCCCCAGGCCCACGGCTGGGGGGGGCCCCCGGCTGGGGGGGGGCCAACGGGCGTGGAACCGCCCCGGCCCAGAGCTCTTGAGCCCAGCAGCAGCGCTACTCAACCGTTACCCTCTGTGGACGTGTGACCGCTGCAGATGAGGTGACACGAGTCAGACCAGCCTCAATGCTCCGACCGCTGGGCGTGACCAGACTGAGGGGTACCTCTGGGGGTCCCCTGTGGGTGTACCTCTGGGGGTCCCCTGTGGGGGTCCCCTGATGGGGGCGCTGGGCCGGTATGTTGATTGGCCCATTTTACACAAAAGGTCCCAGGATAGCAGAGCAGACAATCTGGTCCAAACCGCCCGTCCTGCACAACAGCGGCAGACGTCCTCATTGGTCAAGACCAACGAGTCATCGATGATGTCGCAATATTAAGTCAGTTTGTCCGATGGTTTAGGACAGATTGTGGTCAGTGTCTTCATCCCCGTTTTAGTGCATTGTGGGTAAAGCCAGTCAACACTAAAGAAAGCCTTCGTCAAGTGTCATGCAGGGTGCATGTTCAGTGTGTACTGGTGTTGGTGGGAGGTGTTCCAATAGAGAGACTCCTTCCACCACCAGGAGGTGGGAGGCGTTCCAATAGAGAGACGCCTTCCACCACCAGGAGGTGGAAGGCGTTCCAATAGAGACTCCTTCCACCAGGAGGTGGGAGGCGTTCCAATAGAGAGACGCCTTCCACCACCAGGAGGTGGGAGGCGTTCCAATAGAGAGACGCCTTCCACCACCAGGAGGTGGGAGGCGTTCCAATAGAGAGACGCCTTCCACCAGGAGGTGGGAGGCGTTCCAATAGAGACTCCTTCCACCAGGAGGTGGGAGGCGTTCCAATAGAGAGACGCCTTCCACCAGGAGGTGGGAGGCGTTCCAATAGAGACTCCTTCCACCAGGAGGTGGGAGGCGTTCCAATAGAGAGACGCCTTCCACCAGGAGGTGGGAGGCGTTCCAATAGAGACGCCTTCCACCAGGAGGTGGGAGGCGTTCCAATAGAGAGACTCCTCCTGGTGGGAGGCGTTCCAATAGAGAGACTCCTTCCACCACCAGGAGGTGGGAGGCGTTCCAATAGAGAGACTCCTTCCGCCACCAGGAAGTGGGAGGCGTTCCAATAGAGAGACTCCTTCCACCACCAGGAGTTTGGGAGGCGTTCCAATAGAGAGACTCTTTCCACCACCAGGAGTTTGGGAGGCGTTCCAATAGAGAGACTCCTTCCACCACCAGGAGTTTGGGAGGCGTTCCAATAGAGCTACGTCCTGAGGGTGAACCGGCCACAGTGTGGCGGATCCGTCATGTGACCCTCGCTGTTCGTGGTGAACCAATGGGAGCGTGGCAGTAGGGCGGTGTGAGGAGGAATAATGAGATAAAGCTGAGGTTCTAAAATTATTTTAATGCGTCGACCGTTGTTGAAGTGTGCCGCGGTGTTCCCCGCAGAACCCCCGGGCCGTAGTGGTTCTACCGGTGGAGCAGCTGACCAGGGGTTAGCACAGAGGGGCTAAACATAAAGCTAACGGTGCACCGGGACCTTGGTTAACTCTTCCCAGAATGCACCTGGCCCAGTGTAGGAGGATATCAGGGGGACCTTGGGATAAAAGACCCCCGCACCCTTGGGTTGGGGGGGGGGGGTAAATGCTTTGTTAAGGCACAAAATGAGAGAGGGGGATAAAGAAGCAAATGACGCTAGGGGGCTTTTACTCTGAAAGCACCTGATGATGGGGGAGGAGAGATGAATGTCGCGAGTTTACGATTGGCCGACGGACAACGAGGTCTGGTTCCACTGACCCCAGTGGACCAGCCACTTCAAACCACAGCATGAACAGAAAGGACCACCCCCACCACCACCACCACCACCCCCACCACCCCCCCCACAGCCCGGCATGAGAGCAGAGGAACAGGGGGAACCGTCCGGTCCTCAGACTCAGACCCCCGGGAAAACAGCAGCCCCAACGTTAAATAAAATCTTCTTAAATAACAACCTAAACCACGACGGGGGGAGAGGGCAAAGGGAAGTGAAGTCAGGGGGGGGAGCAGTGCTGCTACAGCAGGTTAGCACGCACACACACACACACACACACACACACACACACACACACACACACACTCCCAACCCCAGGGGCGCCAAGGGGGAGGAGCCACGACAGAGGACGCCATCTTGGGACTCCTCCCTCTACCTGGGCTCCTCGGGGGGGGGGGGGCGGCTTCAGTCTCAGAGTCTCTCTCTCCCGCGGCCCCCTCTCTCCCCCCTTCTCCCCCGTTGCAGTCCAAGCCCCGCCCCCCCCTCCAGTGTGCGTACGATGGGATTGGTCGGCTCCGGGGGGGGGTCATACTTCGTGGAAGGTGTCGGCGTCGGAGGCGGAGTCAGAGCAGCGGCCGCGGTCCTGCCGGGCGCCGCGCCAACGCTCGGCCAGCTTCACCAGCTCAGAGAGAACACACACCGAGGAGGTGAGGCCCAGCAGGAACACCAGGTCTGGGGGGGGGGGGGGGGGGGGGACACAGGGACACACACACACACACACAGGGACACACACACACACACACAGGGACACACACACACACACACACACACACAGGGACACACACACACACAGGGACACACACACACACACACACACAGGGACACACACAGGGACACACACAGGGACACACACACACACACGGACACACACACACACACACACACAGGGACACACACACACACACACACACACACACACACACACACACACACAGGGACACACACACACACACACACACACAGGGACACACACACACACACACAGGGACACACACACACACACGCAGGGACACATACACCGGGACACACACACACACACACACACACACGGACACACACACACAGGGACACACACACACACACACAGGGACACACACACACACACACAGGGACACACACACACAGGGACACACACACACACACACACACACACACACACAGGGACACACACACCGGGACACACACACACACACACACACACAGGGACACACACACACACACACACAGGGACACACACACACACACACACACACACAGGGACACACACACACACGCACAGTCAGTGATGCAATGATTCTAGATTTGATGGTATGGTTAATGTGGTTGTAATTATAAGAAGAAATAATAATAAAGCATAATAATTGGGGCGATTCACAATCATTCTGCGTTTATTGTCTGACAACAACACAGATGCTTTAAGTCAGATCAGCCTTCCAAACTTAAAGATTGTATTAAAGATGTTCCACACAAACAAAAATAAATATCTTCTTATTCATTTAATAAAATAATAAGAAGAATGTGAGCGAAAGCGGCGCGCGTGCGCGCGTGCGTGCGTGCGTGCGTGCGTGCGTGTGGCCCCTCACCCAGGACACTGAGGCTCTCGGTCTGGAAGACGCTCTGCAGGGGAGGGAAGTAGATGACCATGAGCTGGCCCATGATGGAGCCCAGCACGGCGTAGCAGAACATCCTGTTGCTGCACAGACCCATCTCGTGCACCATGCGGGTCTGGAGGGGGGAGGGGGTCAGAGGTCAGGGGTCACCGTCTGAACAGGCCCAGTGCATCTCACGTGGTTTACGGCGTGTGTGTTGGAATGGAGTCAATGTGTAACAATAGCATACATGGCCTCACACACACACTCCTAGTGTGTGTGTGTGTGTGTGTGTGTGTGTGTGTGTGTGTGTGTGTGTGTGTGTGTGTGTGTGTGTGTGTGTGTGTGTGTGTGTGTGTGTGTGTGTGTGTGTGTGTGTGTGTGTACCTGGGAGCGGGAGCTGAGGGCGTTGAACATGTCGAAGAAGACGAAGCAGGTGAAGGTCATGGTGGTGTCACGAGGCGTGATCTCGTTGTCCCGCAACTGGAACACACACGCATACAATAATATATGATACAAACACACACCATAATGCATGACACACACACACACACACACCATAATGCATGGCGAACACACTAGGGTTGCCGCGGTGTGGACATTTTCACACCGAGTAATACACTCGTGTCAGCACCGGTATTACCGAGTATAAACGTATAAACTTTGAAACTAGGTCAACCGCCATCTTCTCCGTCAACTCTCCTCTCACACTCGGTGACAGCGTCTCATAACGTTCTATATATACCGTGTTTTCCGCACTATAAGGCGCACTTAAAAGCCTTTAATTTTCTGAAAAAACGACCTTATAATCCGGAGCGCCTTATAAGGCGAACACACGTTCACCAAGACAGGGAGACAGCGACGGGTGACTAACGCCACTATCTGCCAATGGATCGTGGATGCCTGGGCTGATATATCAGTCTCAACTGTGGTCTGAGCTTTCACGAAGGCAGGAATAATCACTGAACTGCCAGGCAACAGCAGCGACACTGACTCGGATAATGACGAGAGGGAGCCGGCATGTTGGATGCCGTAGGCTCGCCCAACTGTTCAATTCGGATACTGAAGAAGAAGAATTCGAGGGATTTGTGGACGGGGAATGAACTGAAAAAGTGAGCTTTACGCGTTATACGTAACTGAACAATGTTGAGTTATGCACTAACGTTTGAATTAGCGGTATCAGACTGCGTCTCTTTTACGTGTTTACAACTGAACAAGGCTGGGAGATATTGTGAATATTCACATTAACGTTTGAACAACGTTGAGTTATTGTGAATGCACTATGTATAAAACTATGTTTTAGACGTAAGTTGAACAATTTCGAGAGTTACTATATTGTGAATGCAATAACGTTTGATTTAGTGGCATCAGACTGTTTCTTTTACTACGTGTTTACTGAATCAGGGAAAAGTTCCCCTCCACGTTTGGGAGAAGAGTGAACAAGGCTGGGAGATATTGTTAATATGCACATTAACGGTTGAACATCGTTACCATGGGAGTGAACGGAGTTGTCAGAACGCTTAATAAAGTTTGACTTTATCCGACTGTTTTGTCGACATTCCCTTTAGCACAGCTCGGTCTAGTGGATGCTTAACGCAACCCCAGTCAAACGTTTTTCTGCACCGGTGCGCCTTATATATGAAAACAGTTCTACAATAGGCCATTCATTGAAGGTGCGCCTTATAATCCGCCTTATAGTGCGGAAAATACAGTAATAGTATAATATAATTTTATAGATAATATCACGGCCAAAAGCTCTGTGCGCCTCCGGATGGCCGTAGCGCGGGGAGCTCTCGTAGGGATTGGGCTTCGCTGGGTTTGTTTACCGGCGTTGCTATGGTTACCGGTCTTGTGCGTTCCAACGGTTTATTAGGTAGCCTATCTATTATTTAAGCAATAGATCACGCCAGGCTGTGGTATGTGCTCATTATACCACTGTTACGGGGCGTTGTCCGGCCCCGACGCGCAGCGGAGGGCCGGCGACCCCCTTCACAGTGGTATAATGAGCACATGCCACTGACTGAAGTGATCTATTGCTTTTATACAACGGTTACTGTTATGGCGAAACGAAAGTCATAGACACACTACATTTAAAAAGAAACAAAGAAAGTCAAAATAGCCGTTTTATCAAAGAATACAAAAAAGAAGTCCCTCCTGGCTGCCGCTATGCATCGACGGTCGCTATGCAACACACTTTAGCGTCCCTCCGAGAGAAGGCTCCGATAGAGCGGTTCGCCGGCAATTTATCCTATGGAGCAGTTCACTCGCCGTGTGCCTAAGCTTTCGTTAGTCTCTCCATCGCCTTGCTCACTCCCGGAGTAACAACATTTACACCCTCTCCATCATCCAACACATGTTTTACTTTGTAACTGTTTCTACTTCCAGGCGCGGAGTGATATGCAAACTTTCACAAAATGATCGGGCGTCATAGCAGTTATGTATATGCTCATTATACAACAGTTTGGAACCAATCAGATCGCTGGATTTAGGTCCCCCGTTGTATAATATGTAATATATCTATTATTATCACATTTTTATTTTCTTAATCATAATTATATTATTACACGCACAATAATGCATGATAGACAAACACACACACGCACAGACACAATAATGCATGATACACACAAAGACACACTATGTGTTGTACCTGTGTGTGTTTGTGTGTCTATGTGTCTGTGTGCGCGTTTGCGTGTGTGCGTGTGCGAGTGCAAGTGCGTACCTCTCTCCAGAAGACGAAGAGCGTGCCACAGACGATGACGAAGGCTGACAGCAGCACCTTGAGCAGCAGGCTGCGGGTGATGATGCTGTCCCTCACGTTACGGGGGGGCTGGCGAATCACCTCCCGGTCCACGGGCTCCACGCCCAGACTGCACGCACACACACACACACACACACACACACACACACACACACACACACACACAGTGTTACAGTACATAGTCTCACACACACACACACACACACACACACAGTGTTACAACACAAAGTCACACACACACACACACACACACACACACACACAGTGTTACAATACATAGTCACACACGCACACACACACACACACACACACACACACACACACAGTGTTACAATACATAGTCACACACACACACACACACACACACACACACACAGTGTTACAACACACATACACACACACACACACACTGTTACAGTACATCATCACAGAGATGAACTACAGTTCCCATCATGCACCAGTACCTCTGTGCGGGGGGGCCGTCCATGATGATGTTGATCCAGAGGATCTGCATGGCGTTCAGCGGGTTGGGGAAGTTCATCAGCGTTGCCAAGGAGATGAGGGTGAGCGCTGCGATGCTCCTGGGGACCAATGGGAGAGGGGGTGGGCGGGGTCAAGGGACTGGCTGCATTGTACCACAACCAGGGGTGGACACGGTGCACCCTGGGGCTGTCGGCAGGGGGGGGGGGGGGGGGGCAGGGGGGCAGAGGCGGGGCTTACGTGCTCAGCTGGAAGCGGACAAAGTTCTTGATGTTGTTGTAGATCCCCTTCCCCTCCTCGATGGCAGAGCTGCAACACGAGAACCACAGTGAGTACCGTGGTAATACTGTCTCAGAGAGTACTGTGGTAGTACTGTCTCAGTGAGTACTGTGGTAGTGCTATGGTAGTACTGGCTCAGAGAGTACTGTGGTAGTGCTATGGTAGTACTGTCTTAGTGAGTACTGTGGTAGTGCTATGGTAGTACTGGCTCAGAGAGTACTATGGTAGTACTGGCTCAGTGTGTACTATGGCAGTACTATGGTAGTACTTTGTTAGTTGTATGTAGGTACTGTGGTAGTACTGGTCAGTATCGGTCAGTATCGGTCAGTATCGCTCGGTACCGGTCGGTACCGCTCGGTAACGGTCACTCACAGGATGGTGGCGAAGTCGTCGTCCACCAGGATCATGTCGGCCGCCTCCTTGCAGACGTCCGTCCCCGTTAGCCCCATCGCCACGCCGATGTCCGCCGCCTTCAGCGCCACCGCGTCGTTAACGCCGTCCCCCGTCATGGCAACCACCGCGCCGATGTTCTGGAGGGACTGCACACACGCGGACCGGGTGAACACACACACACACACACACACACACACACACACACACACACACACACACACACACACACACACACACACACACACACACACACACACACACACACACACACACACACACACACACACTCCCATCTGGCCGCAGACATAGGGAACTCGACTGGAGAAAAGCCCATTTCAAAATAAGTTTTGTCCCCTCAGCCATCATAGCTCTGAACAAAAATATGTTGATTTTTCGTCACTGTACATTGTCCATGTCGTGTTTATTCCTGTGTACGTGTTTATCTGTGGTATATGTGGGAAGAGGGTTTATCTGGTGTACATGTGGGGAGAGAGTTTATTTGTCATCTGTGTGCTACACAATGATGCTACACAATGTTTCTACACAGTGTTGCTACACAATGTTGCTACACAGTGTTGCTACACAGTGTTGCTGCACAGTGTTGCTACACTGTGCAGCAACACTGAGTTGCTACATTGCGTTGCTACATTGCGTTATGTCTTTTTAAAAGTATGCTGCCCTGAAGCTGACTTGACTGTCTGAAAACAATTATCCCCTTGGGGACATTAAAGAACCTTACTAACTAACACACCAAGTTAACAAACACACACCCTGTTAACACACACACAAGCCTTGAGGAAACCAGATGCTACTAAAGACCACACCATGTACCTTCACTATCTTCAGCTTGTTCCTGGGGCTGGCTCTGTAGAACACCACGATCTGGAGGGGGGAGGGGTACCGACAGAGACAGACAGACAGACAGACAGTGAGTGACTTATTGAATGAGAGAGACAGATAGAGAAAGAAACAGAGACAGACAGACAGTGAGTGACTTAGTGAATGAGAGAGACAGAGATAGAGAAAGAAACAGAGTCAGACAGACAGACAGACAGAGTGAGAGACAGACAGGCAGACAGTGAGTGACTTAGTGAATGAGAGACAGACAGACAGAGGGAGAGATTACCCTCGGGACAATCTGGGACAGCTGATGCAGGTCCATTTGGTCCACCTCCTCCCCGGACAGACACTGAGACCCCTTGGTGTAGAGACCCAGCCTGCTGGCTGCACACACACACACACACACACACACACACACACACACACACACACACACACACACACACACACACACACACACACACACACACACACACACACACACACACACACACACAATTACATAACATGCTTCATACGAACATGCATTAAGGAATTCTAAGGGCAAAAATTGTAGACAGACAGAACCTATAGAGACAGACAGAGTACCTATACAGACACAGACAGACAGGCGGTACCCAGACAGACAGACAGACAGAGTACCTATACAGACACAGACAGACAGACAGACAGACAGACAGACAGACAAGCAGACAGACAGACAGGCGTACCTATAGAGACAGGCAGACAGACAGGCAAGACAGACGGGCGTACCTATAGAGACAGGCAGACAGACAGGCAAGACAGACGGGCGTACCTATAGAGACAGGCAGACAGACAGGCAAGGCAGACGGGCGTACCTATAGAGACAGGCAGACAGGCAGACAGACGGGCGTACCTATAGAGACAGACAGACAGGCAGACAGACGGGCGTACCTATAGAGACAGACAGACAGGCAGACAGACGGGCGTACCTATAGAGACAGACAGACAGGCAGACAGACGGGCGTACCTATAGAGACAGACAGACAGACAGACAGGCGGTACCTATAGAGACAGGCAGACAGGCAGACAGACGGGCGTACCTATAGAGACAGACAGGCAGACAGGCAGACAGACGGGCGTACCTATAGAGACAGACAGGCAGACAGGCAGACAGACGGGCGTACCTATAGAGACAGACAGACAGGCAGACAGACGGGCGTACCTATAGAGACAGACAGACAGACAGACAGGCGGTACCTATAGAGACAGGCAGACAGGCAGACAGACGGGCGTACCTATAGAGACAGACAGGCAGACAGACGGGCGTACCTATAGAGACAGACAGGCAGACAGGCAGACAGACGGGCGTACCTATAGAGACAGCCGTCTCCTGGGAGTCTCCGGTGATCATCTTGATGGCGACCCCCGAGCCGATGAGCGTGCCGATCGCCTCCTTGACCCCTGACCTCGGGGGGTCGATGATGCCCACCAGGCCCAGGAAGGTGAGGCTGCCCATCTGTGGGCCCGACGCAAACGCCAGGACTACACACACATACACACACACACACACACACACACACACACACACACACCTTAAGTATTGGGTGTGATCCAGGGTGTTGGGGTGGGCTCTGAGTAGACCGGGTCCCCCCCCCCCCGCCCTTCTGCCGGCGGTCTGAGTCCCCCCTGCAGAAGGGTTTGGAGAGGGGCAATACACTTCCTACTGCTTCCGATATGTTTTTGTGTTTTTGTGTATTGGCTGGTGTAACACGATGACGAAAGAGAAGCAACGGCAAGCAGCCAATCGCGTCCAGAGTCATTTGAACTCGGCCCGTTGGTCACGCCTCTAGAGCTGAAGAAAGTAACAGCAGCTTCTGGGGAGTCACAGCTGTGGTCTGTAACTGTGGAGTCACAGCTGTGGTCTGTAACTGTGGAGTCACAGCTGTGGTCTGTAACTGGAGACACAGCTGTGGTCTGTAACTGTGGAGTCACAGCTGTGGTCTGTAACTGGAGCCACAGCTGTGGTCTGTAACTGGAGACACAGCTGTGGTCTGTAACTGGAGACACAGCTGTGGTCTGTAACTGGAGTCACAGCTGTGGTCTGTAACTGGAGACACAGCTGTGGTCTGTAACTGGAGCCACAGCTGTGGTCTGTAAGCTATGGAGTCACAGCTGTGGTCTGTAACTGGAGACACAGCTGTGGTCTGTAACTGGAGACACAGCTGTGGTCTGTAACTGGAGACACAGCTGTGGTCTGTAACTGTGGAGCCACAGCAGGTGTCTGCTATGAGGACCTGATCCTGAGGGGGGCCGTACCTCGGAGGCCGGCCGTCCCCATGTAGCTCTTCTGCTGCTGGAACAGCTCCCTCTGCTGCTGGCTGAGCGGTACTGCGGCGCCCTGGCTGTTGAAGAAGGTGCAGTAGCGGATGACCTGCTCATACGCCCCCTTCATGAAGAACACCCCGGGCTGGTCCTGGGGAGAGAGGACGGGGGGGGGGACACACACCACACACCAGACCCACAGAGAACCCAGGGGGGACACACACCACACACACACACAACAGACAACACACATACACACACAGAACACATACCAGACGGAACCCACAAAATACACACCACACACACACACACACCACACACCACACACACACACACACACACACACACACACACACACACAAAGCCTTTAGTTACCACACACGTTACCCCTATAGTTACCCCTCCAGCCATGTGTTACCAGTCTATGGTCCCCCCGACTGGAGGGGGACGTCTGGGTCTGTTCTTCACTGAATGGTCCTGGGATCCCAGAGATCCCAGACCGGACCTGCTGACCTACTGGACCTACTGACCTGGTACAGACCTACTGACCTGCTGGAACTACTGACCTGCTGGACCTACTGGACCTACTGACCTGGTACTGACCTGCTGACCTGCTGTGTACTACTACCTACTGACCTAATGGACCTGCTGACCTACTGGACCTACTGACCTGGTAGTGATCTCCTGGTCCTACTCACCTGCTGACCTACTGGACCTACTGACCTGGTACTGACCTGCTGACCTAGTGACCTGGTCCCAGACCTATTGACCTAGTGACCTGGTCCCAGACCTACTGACCTACTGACCTGGTCCCAGACCTACTGACCTGCTGGGTGCGGTGGACGCAGCGGACGGCCATCCACTTGTTCTCCGAGGTGAACGGTTGCTCCTCCAGACGCACAAACTCCTGCTGCACCGACTCCAGACCGGCCTGCAACAGGAGGGTCAGGACCCGGGGGGGACCCCGAGATCTGGGTCAGCCAGGACCCCGCACCACCCTGGCCCCATGGGCTCTGAGGTACGGGGGGGGATGGGCTGACGGGGGGGGGGGAGGGGACCCTGACTCGGGGTGCCTACGGCCCTCAGACTCGGGACCCCATTAAGCTCTGAGGAGGTGGACCCCCCCCCCCCCCCTGATTGTCAGCTCCGTGTCAACATGTACCGTCTAGATCCTCATATAGAAAATAGCTTAGGGAGCCTTCTCAAACCCGTTGTTATGTTGAGATATCTAAAGTCTGTCAGCCATCTCCCAGGATCCCGTCTGTTGCGCCAGAGCCCAGGAAGGCTCGTGAACCGGAGGTTGGGAATCCCCGCTCCCACCTGATCCCACCATGGCTGATACGACTTATACAGGGGGGGGGGGGGGGGGGGGGGGGGGGGGGGGGAGTGAGTGTATGCGTACCTTCATGGCCAGCGCGAGGAGAGCGCCCTCTGTGGGTCGTCCCAGCAGTGTGTTGTTCCTGATGACCGAGTCGTTACACACACACCCCACCTGCAACACAAATAGTCAGGAACACAATTCACCACAATCCTTAAGAACACACACCTTTCAGAAACACCCTGCTTTATTATACAGCCAATGATGGGTGATTCTTAGTGAGTGAGTGATTGATTCTTAGTGAGTGAGTGAGTGATTCTTAGTGAGTGAGTGATTGATTCTTAGTGAGTGAATGAGTCTTAGTAATTGAGTGAGTGAATGTTAGTGAGTGAGTCTTATTAAGTGAGTGAGTCTTAGTGAGTGAGTCTGAGTGAGTCTGAGTGAGTGAGTCTTCGTGAGTGAGTGAGTGAGTCTTCGTGAGTGAGTGAGTGAGTGAGTGAGTGAGTGAGTGAGTGAGTGAGTCTTAGTGAGTCTTAGTGAGTGAGTGAGTGAGTGAGTGAGTGAGTCTTCGTGAGTGAGTGAGTCTTAGTGAGTGAGTGAGTGAGTCTTAGTGAGTGAGTGAGTGAGTGAGTGAGTGAGTGAGTCTTAGTGAGTGAGTCTTAGTGAGTGAGTGAGTGAGTGAGTGAGTGAGTGAGTGAGTGTACCTCCACTATCTTGCTGATGGAGGGGCAGGCGTATCCGTGCACCACGTCTCCGTCCAGCAGCACCTCCCCCGCCCCGTTGTAGCCAACGCCCGTCACCTGGAGAGCAGACGGACACGCCCGGCGGCCAATCAGAGACAGCCATTCAGTGAAAGTATATTAAATCACAGTGGAGGTGAGAGTTGAGCTACGGTGCTCTCTTAAACCGTCCGTTTAGTAGGACGGAGGTTTCCCCTGGGGGGTCAAGCCCTCCACCCCCCCCCCCCCCCGTACCTCTGCGTGGAGGCCATCCGACGTGAACACCTGAGTCACCGTCATCTCGTTCTTGGTCAGAGTGCCGGTTTTATCAGAGCAGATCACGTTACAGCAGCCTGGGCACAAACGACCAATCAATACATCATCCATACATCATCACCCAATCAGATCCCGTTACGTCAACCTGGGCTCAAACGACCAATCAATACATCACCCATACATCAACACCCAATCAGATCACGTTACATCAACCTGGGCTCAAACGACCAATCAATACATCATCCATACATCAACACCCAATCAGATCCCGTTACGTCAACCTGGGCTCAAACGACCAATCAATACATCATTCCATACATCATCACCCAATCAGATCCCGTTACAGCAGCCTGGGCACAAACGACCAATCAATGCATCATCCATACATCATCACCCAATCAGATCCCGTTACAGCAGCCTGGGCACAAACGACCAATCAATACATCACCCATACATCATCACCCAATCAGATCCCGTTACAGCAGCCTGGGCTCAAACGACCAATCAATGCATCATCCATACATCATCACCCAATCAGATCCCGTTACAGCAGCCTGGGCACAAACGACCAATCAATACATCACCCATACATCATCACCCAATCAGATCCCGTTACAGCAGCCTGGGCTCAAACGACCAATCAATGGTCGTTTGAGCCACTAGTATTGTAGCAGCAGTACTACGTAGTAGGGTAGTATTAGCACTAAAACTAGTAGTTTAGTATTAGTAGTACAACTAGTAGAAACCGGGGTCCACCCAGTCGGGGTCAGAGGTCGTGTCGGTGCACGGGGTCCACCCAGTCGGGGTCAGAGGTCGTGTCGGTGCACGGGGTCCACCCAGTCGGGGTCAGAGGTCGTGTCGGTGCACGGGGTCCACCCAGTCGGGGTCAGAGGTCGTGTCGGTGCACGGGGTCCACCCAGTCGGGGTCAGAGGTCGTGTGACTCACTCAGGGTCTCCACGATGGGCAGCTTCTTGACGATGGCCCTCTTCTTCACCATGCGCATGACCCCCAGGGCCAAGGTCACCGTCACCACGATGGGGAGGCCCTCTGGGATGGCCGCCACCGCCAGGCTGGGGGGGGGGAGGTCACCATGGTTACCACAGTGAGGTCACCAGGGGGAGGCCACCATGGTTACCGTGGGGAGGTCACCACGGTTACCAAACGGGAGGTCTAAATGGTTACCAGGGGGAGGTCACCATGGTTACCAGGGGGAAGTCACCATGGTTACAAGGGGGAAGTCACCAGGGTTACCAGGGTGATGTCACCAGGGGAGGTTACGTTTGTAGGTAACCAGGGTAACAGGGGAGGTAACCAGGGTAACAGGGAGGGTAACCAGGGTAACAGGGGAGGTAACCAGGGTAACAGGGGGAGGGTAACGAGGTTAACGGGGGAGGTAACCAGGGTAACAGGGGAGGTAACCAGGGTAACAGGGGAGGTAACTAGGGGAGGGAGCAATGCGCTGGGCTCAAGTCATAAGTGCATAGACAGCGGCTGAGGGCTTATGTTTAAGGGAATAGCCCAAGGCTGAGTTAAGGGCACTCCCATTAAGATAAAGGGTGGGGACACTATTGTACGGGGTGTGGCCTACCTGACGCCGATGGTGAACATGTCCATGATCCGCTTGCCCTGGAGCCAGCCAACCAGCATGATCACCCCTGACAACACACACAGGGGCAGGCTTAGACACACACACACACACACACACACACACACACACACACACACACACACACACACACACACACACACACACACACACACACACACACACACACACACACACACACACGGGCAGGCTAAGAGAGACACACGCACACACACATACAGAGATGGACCCCCCCCCCACACACAGACACACACACACACACACCGGTCCGTACCTATGATGCAGAAGGAGTAGAGCGAGAGCTGCTTCCCCAGCAGGTCCATGCTCTTCTGGAGCGGTGTCTTAGGAGCCTGGAGCCAGCAGGGGGCGGTGGAGGTTAGGTATACCACACACACAGTAACAGCGCACGCACACACACCGTTACAGTACGAAATCAATAAGAGTCAGCCTACCTCCTCTGCCTGCATCATCTTGAACACCTCCCCAAACTCTGAGTTCTCTCCGGTTCCTATGACGATGCCCTGGGGGGACGATCAAACAGAAGCATTGGTCGGTCTTCATTCTGAATTCAACATCTCCACTGGTTCAGGCTGGTGCCAGACCAGTATGAACCAGTCCCAGCCCAGTTGACCCACCTTGGCCTTGCCACAGCGGACCAGTGTCCCCATGAAGGCCAGGTTGCTGCGCGAGGCCATGTCCCCTCCGTTGCTGGCCGGGTCCTGGGGGGCCGTGGTCTTGGAGGAGGGGGAGGTCTCCCCAGTCAGGCTCGACTCGTCCACAGCCAGGTCACTGGCCTGGGGAGGGGGGAGGGGGGGGGGTCAAACACACAATTAGCAGCGGAGGAGGTAGAGCAGGCTCTGGTCCGATCCCGGGCCCCCCCCAGCGGAGCGTCGAGGTGTCCCTGAGCGAGCCCCCCCACCCTGACTGCTCTGATCCAGCTGTCGCCCTGCGTGGCTGACTCCGCCGTCGGCGTGATAATGGGTGTATGAATGGGTGAATGTTGGGCAATATCGTAAAGTGCTTTTAGTGGCCAATGGTTAGGGATACGCTACATATACTGTTCACCATCCCATTTCCCATTCATCAGGGTTCAAACCCCAGTATTGGAGGAAGGCGTCGACGGAAAGATCAAACAGACGTAGATAACCTGATCCTCTTGGGTCATCAAGAGCTCAATCATACATCAAAGACATGCAGGGTGGGACATTATAATCTGCCGCAATTAGAAATTACTAAAAAAAACAAACACTGTTTGTTCATGTGCGTGCGTGCGTGTGTGTGTTCGTGCGTGTGCATGTGTACCTCGAAGAGACGCAGGTCGGCCGGGACCCTCTCCCCAACGGACAGACAGACGGTGTCTCCTGGGACCAGTTCTCTGGCCAACAGCTGCTCCAGACGTCCATCACGGATACTGGGCGAGAGACACAGAGAGAGAGAGAGAGACAGACAGAGAGAGAGAGACAGAGAGAGAGACGGAGAGAGAGAGAGACAGAGACAGAGACAGAGACAGAGACAGAGACAGAGAGAGAGACAGAGACAGAGACAGAGACAGAGACAGAGACAGAGACAGAGACAGAGACAGAGACAGAGAGAGAGAGGGAGAGAGAGAGAGAGAGAGAGAGACAGAGAGACAGAGAGAGAGAGAGAGAGAGAGAGAGAGAGAGACAGAGAGAGAGACAAAGACAAAGAGAGAGTGAGAGTGAGAGACAAAGAGAGAGTGAGAGTGAGAGACAGAGACAGAGACAGAGAGGGAGAGGGAGCGAGAAGGAGAGACAGAGGGACACAGATACAGAGAGGGAGAGGGAGCGAGAGAGGGAGCGAGAAGGAGAGACAGAGGGACACAGATAAAGACAGGGAGAGAGACATAAACAGAGAGGGATATAGAGAAGAGAGGGATAGAGAGAAGAGAGGGACGGAGCGACAAGACAAAGAGAAACAGTTGTGAACCGGATTCAAGGCACCAAAGGAAACCGTTGGCCCGGTGCAGGAGGTGATAAGGCCTTACCAGTGGCATTCTGGAGGAACCAGCTTCCCCAACTCTTCTAGAGATTTCTCTGAACGGTACTCCTGCACACACACACCCACACACACGCGCTCATTAATCCCCAGGAAGGAGGCACTTGCCAACAGACACGTTGGCAGCAAACATTCTTCACCGCGGTTCACTGACTGACAGCACGCTTCAACTAGAAGACGGAAGGCCATTTCAGAACGACAGTGAAACCCTCTTCCTCTGTCTTGTGTGTGTGAGTGTATCTCTAAGAGCATGTGATTAGGTACAGCGTTGCTCTGACAACAATTTCATTATCGCTCTTAAGTGTGTGTATGTCCAAAAACACAGTATAAACTGGTGCTCTTACTCGTTTTAACATGTGTGGGAAGATGTGAAAGACTTGAGAATGCGTCTTAGATATAATCGTGGAATACAATAATTATGACTTACCTGCACAAAGGCAACCGTAACAACTATGATTATGGCCTGTAAACAGAGAACACAGAGCCATTAGGGTGGAACGAACACTCATTTGAATCCAACAGATCCGGTCCAACATGGCACCGTATTGGTTACACAACTCGTCCCGCATCAAGTCATGTGATCATCACCACTGAAAGATTGTACCTGTGTGTGCGTGTGCGTGCGTGGTTGTGTGTGTGTAAGAGTGAGTGGATGTGTGTGTGTGTGTGTGAGAGTGAGTGAGAATGAGTGGATGTGTGCGTGTTTGTGTGTGAGAGTGAGTGGATGTGTGTGTTTGTGTGTGAGAGTGAGAGAGTGAGTGGATGTGTGTGAGAGTGTGAGAGTGAGTGGATGTGTGTTCATGTGTGTGTGTGTAAGATTGAGTGGATGTGCGTGCGTGTGTGCGTGCGTGCGTGCGTGCGTGCGTGCGTGCGTGCGTGCGCATACCACAGTAATGCTGATGGCATCATCAAACTGGTGCATGAGCACACTGATGACAGCGGACGCGAGGAGCAACAGGATGAGAGGGTCCTTGAACTAGAGAGAGGCAGGGCGAGAGACAAAGGCGGATACAGGGAAGGTCAGTTACATTCTCTTGCGTTTACTCAGCTAATATTTACTGATTTTAATGTGTGATATGGCAACGTGAAATGTCAACATTGACGAAGGAATTGGCATTACATATCAAATGTTAGAGAAAGATAGAGAGGTAGAAAATGAGAGCAAGAGAGAGACAGAGAGAGAGCGAGAGACAGACAGTCAGAGAGGGAGAGAGAGAGTCAGACAGGGAGAGAGAGAGACCGAAAGACGGAGAGAGACTGAGACGAAGAGTCAGAGTGGGAGAGAAAGTCAGAGGGGGAGAGAGTCAGAGAGGTTGAAAGTCAGAGATGGAGAGTCAGAGAGGGAGAGAGTGTCACAGAGTTAGAGCGGGAGAGAGGGAGAGTCAGAGAGGGAGAGAGTCAGAGAGGGAGAGAGTGAGAGAGGGAGAGAGTCAGAGAGGGAGAGATTGTTGAGGAAGGAATGAATTGATAAAGTACCTTATTTATCCCCGTAGGGAGATTTGGGTTCACTAAATCAAACCACAAAGCATAATCAATGACCATGTAGATATAAAAACGGACGATCCTGCTAGATCGTGGGTATCTGTGTACAGGGAATACCAAACGCAGGCGATGTGTGTGCGCGCGAACGTCCCCGCGGCTTCGTTAGCGCGCGGCGGCGGCGGCGTGTGGACCTGTGGTGTCACTGCAGAGGCCGCTCCGCGCCCTCAACACACACGCTGACACAGAAAGGCCGCCCCCGGTGGGTTGAAACCAGGACGGAGCGAGCTAATTTCAGCACGGGTCGACCACGTGACCCGGTTTCCATGCCAACCATAGAACCCTTCCACGCCCGATCCCCGGTCCCTGCAGGAGCACGGGGACCACGCGGAGGCACTTTCATCCAGAGTAGCTCCCGGCCACCAGGCCCGATGCCACCGGGGCGCCTGGCTTCAGACGGGCCAGGCTTTGACCCAGAGCCCTTTGTCGGGGCGCAACACCGCTGGACCGTCCTGCCCGCCCTTCAGAATCAACAAAGCTTACAGGCATGCTAGCTAGCCCAGCTGCATGCTAGCTAGCCCGTAGCGAAGTGCTCTCTGAAGGCAGCCACCGGGTAAGCGAATGGTCCTCATCCACACCTCGCAGCCATCTCGGCTCCACCAGGGCTCTGAGACGCCTTCGGCTCCCTCACCGAGCTGGCGTACGGATCCAAGAAGGCCACGGGGTGAATGAGGCCCACGGTGGAGCCCGAAGGTAAGCGCCTCTTGGAGCTGATCATGAAACAGGCCCCTCAGGTCGTCTTCTCCCCAGGAGAGGAGACCCCAGGCCTGGTCCGAGGGGCTCCGTGAGAAGCGTTTAAATCCCGGCCGTCGCCGCGCCCAGTCCCGGATATCAGCCCACCCCCCCTCCCCCCCCCCCCCTGCATTGGAATGCAGGCACCCTAGGTGTGCGCCGTTGCCGTGCCGACACATTAGCGACTGCTCACTTGGCAGATGGCAGAGGGGGGCTCGGCACTAGCCTCCTCCGTCTGGCTGGGAGGGAGCCCAGAGGAGACCAGGCGGTTGCAGGAGAGAGCAGATTGCCTGGTGCCTCACAGCCGGGACACCCCCCTGGATCACCGTATGAACGCAATCCATTATTCTATTATTCTGAGACCGCCGTCCAATAGCGTCCCGGGTACAGCCCCTGTTAGGCCTTTATAAACCCCCATATAGCAGATGCCAGAATGTGGGGGACCCCCCCCCCCCCCCCACCCCCACTACGCGTCCTGTGAGCTCCGACCCCACGAGCCAGCGGGCCGGGGACTGGGGGACGAGGACCTGGGGAGGACCTGAGGGAAGGTACTCCACATCCTGCAGGGCTGGGCAGCCCGTACCCCTTGGGGTCGGCAGTGGCTCTGGGGGTTGACTGGTCCCCGCTACGTTGCTCGTTCGACCCCCGGCTCCTCCTAGTACCCCCCCCCCCCCCCACTGCCCTGATGCTGGATGCTCCTCAGTGCTAAAAGGGCTGGGCCGGTTGCCCTCGGTTGAACTTTCCCGAGACGGTAAACATTTCAATGAAATGCAAACGATCAAATGCTGCTAAGGAGAAGTGCAAACATGACTACCGAGCGCACGCCCTCCGTTCATCAGAATCCACACGGTGAGCAGTGGCGCCGGCGGCGTCGGTCCGAGGCGGTCAGGACCTCTGCTGCCCTGACCCCGCGGGAGACTCTTGGCATGAGGGGCACGGTGAGAGACACGGTGAGGAACTGTGAAATCAGTCCTCACTCTGTGTGCGACTGTGCGCTCTAGAAATATCCATTAACCAAATTCATAATAGCTAGAAGAGCAATTGGCATTTTTATGTGGGATGCACCGGTTCCGTTAGGTATAGAGGTATCGGGTGGTTGTGTCTGAGAAGTGTCTGGCATCGGTATCGCTGCATCCATATTTTTTATGCATTTATTTTTATGCATTTATTGCATGCCAAAGGTTTACATGTGGACATTTACAAGAGCTTTGACACAAAAGACAGAAGAGCTGTTCAGCAGCAGACACTCAGAAGCGACTTACAAGGACGTGTGTGTGTGTGTGTGTGTGTGTGTGGGGGGGGGGGGGGGGGTGGCAACCTACCTGGCACATGTACTTCCTCCAGAGGGGCTCGTCCTCGCTGATGTCGAACTCATTCCAGCCGTGGTAGGCCCTCCTCCGGGCGACCTCCTCCTGCGACAGACCCAGCTGCAGCTCCGCCTGCGCAGCGGGAAGACCAGATCACCACCAGGCCCTGCTCAGAGCCTCACACCCCTCCGGCGCCCCCTGGGGGCGGCCGGCATGCAGCAGGGCGTCTCTTATAAGGCCGGTTTATAGCAGGTCCCGTGGTGATGGCCGCCACCAGAGAACCACTGCTTAATACTACACGCAGCACCATGCGCAGACACTGACTGTGACACGTTGATGTAAAAGACAGACGTTAATGACGTTAAACAAGGTGTGGGGAAGCCGAAAAGGGGTTTGTTCTCTGGCTGATTTTGTCATTAATCCTTGTTGATAGGGCCTTCACCGAGTGCTGTTGTTATAACCTTTATGATGAATAGAAGATAGACAGTAGGGTGGGGGAGAGGAGACGAGGGAATGACGTGTGGCATTGGGCCGCAGTCCAGGAGCCAACCCCGTCCCTCCCTTTAGCATATTGTCTGCAGGGCGTGGGTTCTGTGTTTCTAACTAGGCTTCAAAGGGAGCAATGGGAGGAGGCGGCTTACGTCCGAGCTCGCTCCAAGCTAACTAGACTGAGCCCGGCTCCGGAGTCGGGCTGATGCGTGTCAGAGGGGAGGCTTGTTAGTGTTGCCACAGTACCTGAAGGATGCAGGCCACTTCGTTGACGGGGAGCTGGCTGGCTTTCTTTGGACCTAGTACAGGCACCATCATCTCATCTTCTCTGGAGGGGGGTCTCGGGGAAAGCTGAAACACAAGACCATGCAGGTCAATCAATCCACTCAATCACTGAATTATAGGGAGGAGATCATCCAATATTTAGAACCAGTGTCCAACAACAGAAAAAAATACATCTTTCCAATCCATCTCTAGATTACCATTGGAAAACATAGAAAAACATAGTCTTAAGGGGCTTTATGATTTTTCGCACTTGTTCGTTGCGATTTTTCCCCGTCAATAAAATCATTTAAAATAATAGAGCTTAATGGGACTGTACATAAACAACGTCATTTCCATTATGCAAATTAAATCAAACCAAAGTAAACTTTTGACAGCTCTAGCCTGAAAAGAAAATCTGTTTAAACAACCCAAATCAGGACAATCTTTGTCGCGGTCACCCTGGTCTCTGTTGATAACATGAAGGTGCAGTTGTATCGCAGAAGTTTCATTTTGGATGCCAACTTTCTACAAAACAGAGAGGTGACTCCTTTGAGTTATCGTACGAGGAAACAACCTCACAAACTAAAGCACACGCATTCAAATAATTCACACCATTCAAATATTCTGCATATTCCCGTCAAAGCTGTAAATATTTTGACTCTACAAGTATGTCTTGTTTGTTTGCTTTGCGTCTGATCCAAAAGGAATTTGAGACAAGTACAAAAGAGTAACACCAGGCCAGCACAAACACACAAAAACCATGATAAGAGTAGGTCAGACCTCGAGCTCTTCCATTTCTTGACCGGAAACTTCCATAGCTTAGGGTCACACGGTTAGTGTCCAAGGGGCTGCCAGGTTCAGTCAAAAAGAAAGCCAAAGAGGATGAAGACCAGCGCTGTAAGAACCACCGACTGTACGTTAGACTCCTCCAGTGAACAGCGCGGGAGTGAACCGCCCCAGGTGAACAGCGACCGCTGATACCTGTTCAACAGACACGCCCAGACAATATTTGCCTGCTGGTCACCTTCATCCTGCTTCTGAAAACAAGAGACCTACTGTCCACTGGGTGTGATAATAAAGTTTATTTACTGCAAATGCATAAAGTCCTGCAGTGAAGGACAACGTGGAACGGCATTGAATGCCTTTTGCTTCAGCAATGTGGCGCAGCGGAGGCTAAAGCAGCTCAGTGTGGCCGATCAATCAGGATTCAACGGACGACACCGAGGGGCACCTCCTGGTTCTAGAACTCATTTCGTAACTGGCTTTCAGTCGAGAAACAAATCTCAATCTTGAGCGCTGAGGGAGTCTGGAAACAAAGACGGCATCCAGACATAAGCCCATCCACTCCTCGAAACGCCAACCCTTTGAAACGACAATAGGCCTGTGATGTGGTGCCTTCACAGGCCTATTGTGTGGCTAATATGGGGTGCCACCACATGACAGGAAACCAAAGGTCGGCTCAGATCATCAGCATCTCCCATATAGCCTCCAGGCCCATGTGGCCGCCTCTTCAGCGCAGCCCTGTTCCCGCTCCCTGCTGCGTGCAGAGAGAGGGTCACGGGAACCTACGGGGTCTGAGTGTGTTCTCCAGCGTCCTGAGGGCCGGAGTCATTTCAATAAGGTCCTCCCGCTTTTTTAGGGATGTTCAATTTATATAATGTTCCTTTACGTCTAAACTTATCCCCATGGGTGGGGGTGGGGGTTGATGCCCGACCCGAGGGGGGGGGAAGGGGGACTGCTAAACAACATTGTCCAAATAACAACTGAGGCAAAGTCAAACAATTTGTGACTTCCTCCAGACAGCACATGCGCGATATTTAGCCTACCAGATGGAGCACCCTGCTCTAGATCTAGAGGAACAATCGATTGGTCGTAGCGCCGGTCCAACTGCAGTCAACCAGGATTTTGTTTGGTTGACTGCAGCCCCAATGATGACTGCGTCAACCAGAGGATCTCGTTGGTTTGTATTACACAGAAGATAAAGCAGCAGCAGAAATACCTGGCTTTCCCATTGCCTAGTGCTACCTATAGAACCAAATCAGTCCATACAGCTTAAAATACACCAAACGTTATCCAACCAAGAGTAGCAGTGGACCACATTGTCTTACAAATATTAGAAAACTATTGAATGTAATCTGCAGCAATGGATAATGGCTGTGAGTTAGCACACGCTGCCATTAAAGCCCCCCTCAACACGGTGACCAGGTTCAATTAGAGGCCTCAGCTTGCAAAACAAGCACACAGGGTGATACGAAGGCTTAGTACTCCAACCAACCCATGTGTAAAGTCAGCTGAAGGGACAACGCTAGCTAATCCACACAAAACCCTTTCACACATGCACTGGAGAATAACGTCCTCAGGGATCCATAACTGGATTGGTGTTCCCCTAATGGCCTTTATCCACGACAGTACAAGCTCAACTCGCCTCAGCCCGCCTCTTTTTGCGTTCCGAAGTACCTGGTACCTGCTAACTGGTACTTTTTTAGTCTCACCTCAGTCGAGGTTCCATGAGAGCTTCTCTGATACTTTTTGTGTCACGCAAACAGGCTGCTGGCCACTGATTGGCCAGAGTGACGCCGCCGGACGAGTCATGATGAGCCCGACGTCCGAGCCTGACAGCGTCATCTATAAATACTATCATCAGCGTTCAGACAACAATAGTGATTGACATTGATCAACATGGTAGGAACAGCACGCAAGAGCATGCCATCGTTGTGTTTTATATAGCCCTGAGCAAAGGCCTTTGTGTCGCGTGGATAGGTACGTTACTGCAGTTTCGCCCGTGCGTGCTATGACGACCCGCCCACCTTGAAAAGGTACTTCATTCAAGATGGAAACACGACGTGCCTGGAACCAAAGCAAGTCGTGCCACGCTCAGTTGTTGCGAGTAGAGCTGGTACCGTCTGTGGAAAAGGGCCCTAAGGCGGCGGCCTTCAACTGGAGCTCTGGCTCCCAGGAAAGGGCTGGGCTGGGCCCCAGGCCGCCTGCTCTGGCCCGCTCCAGGGTAAGGTGCTGGGTAGCTCTGAGGCCAAAAAATAATAATTGTTTGGTTCCGGCTTCCGACCGACGCTGTCAATTTATGTGCGACCCAAATAATTTTATGAGCTTTAAAAAAAAAGAAAAAAAAAAAAAAGAAAAATATGTTTTTGATGCAAACTATAATTACGTTTTGGTACAGCACCTCTTCATTCTGAGCGAATTTTCGCGTTTTTTAATGAAAACAACGTACCTATCATTCGCTGCCGCTGGAAAAAAATAAATAAAAAAAATTAAAAAAATGTCCTACCTACCCATGACCTCAACTGACAACCACCAGGAACCAAACTTTTTTTTTTTTAGGCCTGAGTAGGTGAGAGCGGCTGAGTGGATTCTGGGTGATTAAGACTAACCAGAGCTTAGAGCTGGATCCAGGGATTCCTCCTCCTCCTTGGAGGGCGGGGGAGGGGTCAAGTACACAGACTTCCACACTGCCAATCCCCAGGATGCAACGTTCTTCCCTTCAGATGCTTTTGCTTAGCCCGACCATAAAGGTAGCCACTCCCAGTCCAACTCTTCACCTCAACTAGTCAAATGTATAGATGAAGCAGCCTCACCTGGAACGGGTCGCACTGACTGGACTCTGGGGCAGGTTGAGGCTAAGCACCAATGTGTATTGGCTAATCGATGTGCACAGATTAGACCAGCCATCACCACCCACACAGATCACCATCTCCATGTATCCTTGTCCTTCAAACTCATCCATAAACCGCCACATCATCAGCCCGTGTCTGGTTGTAGACGAGCCCAGAAAAGGTGGATTGTTGCAGAGAACATTGCCAGAACCACATTTACTCCAGAAATGAACACGATACGTCATCGGAGATAAAGGAAACATGCTCAGTCTAAACAACAATACGACCGCCAGTATAGTTTCTCCTTTGAAATCTGTTCCAGGCCAGAGAGTTATTTAGTGATATTCCATTTTTTCAACATTCCTTTGCGTCTAAACTTGCCCTCGTGGGTGGGGGGGGGGGGGCAGCTTAACAGTATTAATGTCCAAATAACAACTGAAACAAAGTCAAACAATTTGTGGAATTTTAACTTTTCAAAAGGAAAGACGACGTAGTTGCCAAAAATGTAAGGCACAAGCAATATCTTTGTGTCTGCGATTCTCCATCAACGTTTGTCTTTAACACTCCAATAGCTTTGAGTTAATGTTGGCGAATTGTGAATTGGCACGTTATTGGCTCGATTTTTTTGCTATAAATGAAAAATATTATTCTATTTGAATAATAGCAATGATTAACAAAAGCTAAATAAATAACACACCTCTACCACTCTGCTGCGTGCCTCAGTTTAATAAATGTGTGCTGCGGCTTTCGGTCGCCACTGACTTTAGACAAACTCTTCAGCGCATGCTGCCAAATTGATATTTGACATATTTTCTTTCAAATATCTATATTTTTTATAAATCGATTTTCTTTCCAAAAAATTGTCCTAAAGCAAATATTCTATGACGATTAAAAATCGATTAATTGCTCAGCTCTACAGCCGATTAAGTTAATCTAGAGATAACGTGAAGATTGTTTAATCCCTTTATAATCGTTATTATCGTCTGCTCTCGATGACCACTTGGTAGAATTTCCTCATTCAAGGTTTTTTTGGTTGCAGCCCTTGGAACATGGCTCCAAGCCAACACAGCAGGGATTCTTGTTACGCATGTTTTATAGCACGCATGATTCAAATGTTGATCTAATTATAGGAGTTAAAGGAGTAACTTTATCCAGTGGCCTCTTAGTTTCCTTAAAGTTTAAACCTCTTTTCTTATCTCATAATCAGTCAACTCATTAATCTCTCTAGTCATTCAGCAGGTGCGGTCAAAGGTGTATATTTTAACTTCCTGGTGTGATAATGCAGTACTATACACAGTAATACATAAAGCAATAACATGATCTAAAGACCAACATACATGTCGATAAACGTTCAAACTAAAAGCGTCATTCAGCAGAATTCAATGACCCAACACTAGCTGCCTTAACAAGTCATGCAGAGACAATATCCTGATTTTGGCGGCAACACAAATTTCTAAATAATAAGAAACGAGTGTTGGGCAAAAGGCAGGAGAGACAGGTTAACATCCGACAGGTTTATGATTGGACGCGATACTGGGCTGCCATTGGCTGGAAGGCAGTGCCTGGTCTACCATTTAATGTTGAAATCAGATAAGTGTTCGTTTTGGAGGAAGTTCCTGTCAGATTTGACGCAAAAATGTTGGTATGCTTTGTTTGAGTCGACCTACAAACAATCAACGATGTGAGGCAACGAGGTCCCAAGATGAAAGTTCTGTGTTTCATTTGGTCTTTCCACCAACATTGTATGCAGATTATTAGAATCACTTAATCACACCCAAGTTTTGTAACTTCCAGGGAGAGTACCACACCTCTGAACAAAATCTTCAGACTCTCAAAAACTTCAGACACAAGTCGGTTCAAAAACCTTGTTTTGATATTCTTACAGAGACAACTCTGTAGAAACATAAGTGATGACAGTCATCACTTATGTTTCTACAGAGTATAAACAGGTTTCAAAAAGTAGTAGGATAGACAAAGGCGACAAAGACATTAAGCTTCGTCATGTGAGGCAGAGGGCAAGAAAGAACTAAAACAAAGGCTGCATTCCAAAATGGTTTCATGTACTATTGCTCATGTGACGAGTTCAACAACAAGGGTGTGTGTGTGTGTGTGTGTGTGTGTGTGTGTCCTCTTCATCCAGAAATTTGCAAGCCTGGAAAAACGTGCAGGTCACATGACCTGTTTATCCAGCACGACAGCGCCGGTCAGTAACCATAGCGACCCATACTGTGAACCTTGAGTAAACCCGGTGAATGCAGGATGGCTCCGAGATAAGCTGGCTCGTGGCGCCAGTGGCCACTTCTTACTGGTCATAATGGTTTAGTTACAGGTAAGGAACCACATCTTATATGGTCACATCCAAACCCACTGTATTCCAAGGCGCATCCTTTTGCCTCCATGTTAATATTTCACCTCAACAATAATCTTTACGTGAATTAGAAAAACATTTAATTAATATTGATTTCCATTCTTTATATTTGGGCATTCAGCAGACACTTTTATCCACAGCGACTTACAAATAGTACATTTGTCAGTAGAAAGAAACGGTATATCGCTGTTGGTACAGTAAGGTACTGACAGTACACTAATAGTATACTGTATACCTACACACTACATACAACCGTTACCCCGCCCGGGCCTGCAGTAGGTTGGTTCGTCATTGTTTTATGTGACCCCTCTGAACAGAGACCTAATGGCGGAACTCTGTGTCAGACCTGGGAGGCAACTGGAGCGCAGCTCACAGTGAGATGTTAGGGAAACCAGAGGATCACCTCCTTCCTTCATGTAGCCCACTAGAATATTGTAAGAAACCTTTTGTCATGTTTAACACCTGGTCAAATCAGAGACAGCTGTTCCATGATCACGTAGGGCAAAATGAACAGAAAATGATGTTAATTGGTTCAGTGCTTCAACCAATCAAACCACTGAAGTTGCAACTATGGCTTTGGAATTCCCTGATCGGTCCCATCGTCAGGATGAGACGGACGAAGGCCTTTGAAGCCCGTCGTTAACGCAGATCTTTCAGTTCAACCTGGCTGACATCGAGTTGTCCTGGTCCTGGAAATCTTAAAATCAGCAGTTCTGCAAACAAAAAATCCCAACAGTGCAGGGAAACTGTTCTGGTTTAAATGACATCCTAACTGGCTACATGCAACGGCCCCTGGGTCTGTTTACTTGTTTAAGGACCTGACTTAGCCCTCTTCTCCAGGGGGGCCGGCTGGTGTTCTGTTGACTCACAGGTGCAGCTGCCCTGGTGTACTCATTGTATTTATTTACTGGTGACCTCGGTACCTATTGACCTCGTCGTCCGGAGCATTTGAAATATTTAGCTCTGGATATTTTTCTCTCTACCCTAACCGACTAACCCTCTAACCCCCAGCACACACACACCCCTGCCCCCAACACAGAAGCCGTCGGTCAACATCACACTGCAGTGTCTGGACCAATGGCAGAGCAGCACTGAGGCAGGGGGCGGGACAGCGCCAGAGCGAGAGGCAGGGACAGAGAAACAATCAGAGAGGGAGAGACCGACAGAGAGGGACAGACGGACAGGCAGAGCACGAAGACAGAGAGAGAGCAACAGACAGCCGGAGAGAAAGAGAGCATGGCAGACCACCTAACAGCAGCCCATCTAGATCCTGAGGATACACACACTGAGAGCAAACACAGCCCACTCTGTCAAACACGCCGTTTGGCCTTGCCTGTCTGTTAGCATTAAAATCAACAGCTCACATCATGCTACCAGCAACACACCCCCCCCCCCCCCCCCCCCCCCCCTGCTCGCCAATAACACTTTACACAGGAAGTAGAAAGATACGACCGATTATCACCATGGAGGCCCGACTTTAAGGAGCCCTAAAGCCAGCGGTCACCACGATAAGAGGTTCCATGAGTCCAACGGGCCCTGTCGACAACGTAAACAGCCTCCGCAGATCCCCACTCTGAGGCAATGTGTGGAGGGAAATGATGCTGATTGTAGTGAGATCAATACATTTCACTCCATAACTCAGCAATCCGGATATCGCTGCTGTGGGAATCACTTGTTTAACAAGGAGTGCATTTATGAATCGCCACCACTTTTAATGTTTTTGTCAAGCCTAGCATTTAGGCCCAGCTCACCTCTGTTTAGCTTAACTGAGTTATTGATTATGTTAGATAAAGGTGTGTGCTGTTGGCTTAGATGGTGGGAGCGATTGAATTCATCAAAACAGACAGCTGTGAGCGTATTAAACCAACCATGCGGTGATATCGACTGTGATTGTGTTATGATCTGATTTGAGCTGTGACTGTTGAATAATGATCACCTCGAATGTGGCTGCATTATAATCCGGCCTCGTCCGTTATCGTATTGACACTAATTTGGGCAGAGATCTGTTAACAATGCATTATTATTTTCATCCAACTCGACCCAAATAAGTAATTTGGGGCTGAAGACCTAGCCTGAGTCGAGTGGATCTGTCAGGCATCAATCCACTCAGACAAACACAAACAACGATACGAACGGATCACAGCCAACGTCAGCGTCAATAACATCACACTCGATACGGGATCACAGTGCAGCCCGAGCCAAGACCATCGTGCTGACGCTACACTGGGCACAACGGTGCCGCCTGCCTCGCTGTTCCCCTGCTCCCCGCGCCACGGCTACGGCACAGCAGTCAGGCAACCGATCCGTCTCCCTTTTCATTTCTACCGTGCTTTCACGCCAAAAGAATATTGCGATATCGTGCCGTATTACGGCGTAGGAGGCCGGCGGCCTGCGACGCCGCTCATCGGGCTGACGAGGTTACAGCAGGACCTCGCTGTTCTGGAGACACACGGCTGCGGTGGTTTGAGGGGTGACGTTTTACATTGAGGGCAATTAGCAGACCTTCTATCCAAAGCAACGTTCAACAAGTACATTGGTCAGAAGAAAGAGAAACAACAATATATCGCTGTCGGTACAGTGAGGATGTTCATAGAACCAAGTGCAAAGCACTAACAATCACTAGGTTAACCCATTCCCTGTATACAACACAGATAGAAAGAGAAACAACAATATATCGCTGTCAGTACAGTGAGGATGTTCATAGAACCAAGTGCAAAGCACTAACAATCACTAGGTTAACCCATTCCCCATAGACAACAGAGATAGCTAGGATAAGATGCTGCGTGTTGTTTATTTATGAAATAAACACCACGTTTTTAGTAGGCACAGCTTTTAGGTATATTTTGGAATAGTTTAAACCTTTAGCTGCTAAATACATTAACATTATAATAACCCTCCTAAACCTTTCCTCTCCCCCCAGCAGATAGTTATACCTGGTGAACATGCATTTCAATTCCAAAACCCCCACAAATGCTTGTTTATCCATAGACTATGTGCAGAGCTCTGCGGTGACATGCTTCATTCTGCTGCGTGTGGTTTGAGGTCAGGCCGATGTGCTCCAACACTCGTTGATGAGAGGGGGAGCGCATCCTCACAGCGTGTCTCCCACCCCCCTACCTGACGCGGCCGTGCTAGAACTAGTTGATGGACACTGGCCCCAAGGCCCTCGAGCAGAGTAGATATAGTCAGCCTTAGATTGGACTGTCCGCGTCCAGTTTTCATTATTGCTGTGCACTGGAACGGGGTAAGTCTCAACTTGTACTGCCCCCCTCCTGACTTGACTGGCCTCGCCATTTGCACTCCTTGTTGTTGACCTCATGACATTGTCAATAGGAAGAAAATGAAACCATTTTAGAATGCAGCCTGGGTTTCAGTTCCTTCTTGTCCTCGTCATCACATGAGGTAGCTTCATGTTGCCTTGCAATTATCCTTGCACGTTTTGCAAGAACTGTTTTTATAAGTCTGAAGATTATTTGCCACAAATAAATAACTACATTTTTATCAAACGATCGATACCATGTAAACCATCCACTGACACATCCTGTTACAGACACCCACATAACGATGATCAGGAATTTTGTGTCAAACGGCAAGCTATCCATCTATGCGTCTATCTATGCACCCATCAATCAATCAATCAATCAATCAATCAATCAATCAATCAATCAATCAATCAATCAATCAATCAATCCTCTGTCTTTCGGTCTCACACTCTACATTCCAAGGCGCGCACTTCACGTATACAAATATAAAGTTCAAAACAATAACCTTATAATGTATTGCACATAGTATAAATAGGAAATTGTATGTTTGGTTACTTCAAACACAATCGAAACAGTTTTCACCACCGAATGGGGCAGAGCGTCCACACTACAATCACAACCAGACCCACGTCCACATCCTGACAGCTGATGAGCCGCTCCACCAACCAGCACCGGAGGGATGGCGGCATTGTTTACAACACAACACAACATAAAAACCGTGACCTGGAGAACGCTCATTGACGGATGAGATCCACCCGGGATCATGTCGGCGAAACTCCGCCTCAGCCTGCCTGCCCTACAAGGAAGCTAACGCTAGCCACATTAGCAGCCCACTAACGTACTGCGGAGGGTAGCACTACTCCAACCGGCGGTTGTGTTAACCGGTGTAGGCCCAGACAGGGGCCACCGACCCCGGTGGGGACGGCGGGACCCCCGGGTGAGAGGGCCGTGTGTCGGTGCGTTGGGGGCTTGCCGTGTCCACTCACCAGACGCTCCCGTGTCTTCAGCATCTTCTGGGATCCCACTGCCGTCGCGCGCCTCTGACGGAGCGATCTCGCTTCTCCGGCAGGGGGGCGGAGTCACGTGGCAAGAAGATTCCGCTCCGACCGTAGGACGGATTGGCCCCGCCCAGAGACTCTGGCCCCGCCCACCTCGTCAGACATAATAGTCACTACATGAACCTCATCCCATGGCGGGTCTATCTCCTGGAAGATGTTCTACAGACCATGGACCAGGAGGAGACTATCCTCCTTCTCCAGCCCATGTGGTCATTCTGTAAAAAGCGCACTATATCCAGGTCAGGTGTTCCTTCAGTGGCCCACCAGGGGGCGCCCTAGATCAGACGATCCTCCAGTGAACCACCAGGGGATGCTGTAGTCCAGATCCGCCCTGACCCGGAATCACAACAACTCCTGCTCCAGGACAGACAGTCCGCAGATAGTATCGCTCACTTCGGCTGTTAATGCGACACAAAGCTTCTCCTATAATGACCCTCAGACAGCCCTAGAGCATTAAGGAGAAACATCTCGAACCCTGACATGGTCCCGGGTCTCCGGTCTCTCCGCTGTCACCCCTGCTCAGCTAGCCCATCATTCACCCCCCCACCGCCGGGCCAGCGAGTCAACAACAACCGTCTACCGCCGCATCGCCTGGTAACTTCACGCTTTTGCAGCGATCTAACATCATAGTGTGAACGGATTTGAAGTTGTGGCAGTAGATGATCTGGTCTAAAACAGTGAGCTCTCAGCTAAAAGAGCATTATTAAAAATGTATCTTCTCTGAGCGCATGTCATGTGACTCTCCTCCTGAGAGCCCATTCCCTCGGCCCAGTGTTGTTTTGTTGTTCTGCATTGGATGAATGCCATCGTTTGTGCTCAGAACTCAGCAGTATTTAGCACTCTTAGCACTTAGTACTCAGTGCGGTTCAAGTTAAACTCAGGAGCTGTCCAACCTCTCCTTAGCTCTGAGCGGAGCCGCGATGGGGAACCAGTTGGCGGGCATCGCGCCCTCACAGATCCTGTCGGTGGACAGCTACTTCTCCGACATCCACGACCACGAGTATGACAAGAGCCTGGGCAGCACACGCTTCTTCAAGGTAGCCCGCGCCAAGCACCGCGAGGGGCTGGTGGTGGTGAAGGTCTTCGCCATCCAGGACCCCTCGCTGCCCCTGACCAGCTACAAGCAGGAGCTGGAGGAGCTCAAGATCCGCCTCCACTCGGCCCAGAACTGCCTGCCCTTCCAGAAGAACTCCCTGACGGAGAAGGCCGCCATCCTGTTCCGGCAGTACGTCCGGGACAACCTGTACGACCGCATCAGCACGCGGCCCTTCCTGAACGGCGTGGAGAAGCGCTGGCTGGCGTTCCAGATCCTGACGGCCGTGGACCAGGCCCACAAGGCGGGCGTGCGGCACGGCGACATCAAGACGGAGAACGTCATGGTGACCAGCTGGAACTGGGTGCTGCTGACGGACTTCGCCAGCTTCAAGCCCACCTTCCTGCCCGAGGACAACCCCGCCGACTTCAACTACTTCTTCGACACGTCGCGGCGCCGCACCTGCTACATCGCCCCGGAGCGCTTCGTGGACGGCAGCATGTTCACGGCGGAGAACGACCAGACCACGCCCCTGGTGGACCTCTCCAGCAACAACCAGCGCAGCCGCGGGGACCTCCGGCCCGCCATGGACATCTTCTCAGCAGGTAGCCCCCCCCGGCCCACCCTGCTCCCCCCCCCGCCCCCCCGGCTCCCCCCTTCCCCCCCCCCGGCTCCCCCCTTCCCCCCCCCCGGCTCCCCCCTTCCCCCCCCATAATGCACCCTGTCCCCACCCATAATGCACCCTGTCCCCACCCATAATGCACCCTGTCCCCACCCATAATGCACCCTGTCCCCACCCATAATGCACCCTGTTCCCCACCCATAATGCACCCTGTCCTCACCCATAATGCACCCTGTCTCCACCCATAATGCACCCTGTCCCCACCCATAATGCACCCTGTCCAACCCATAATGCACCCTGTCCTCACCCATAATGCACCCTGTCCAACCCATAATGCACCCTGTCCCCACCCATAATGCACCCTATTCCCCACCCATAATGCACCCTGTCCTCACCCATAATGCACCCTGTCCTCACCCATAATGCACTCTGTCCTCACCCATAATGCACCCTGTCTCCACCCATAATGCACCCTGTCCCCACCCATAATGCACCCTGTCCAACCCATAATGCACCCTGTCCCCACCCATAATGCACCCTGTCCAACCCATAATGCACCCTGTCCCCACCCATAATGCACCCTATTCCCCACCCATAATGCACCCTGTCCTCACCCATAATGCACCCTGTCCCCACCCATAATGCACCCTGTCCCCACCCATAATGCACCCTGTCCCCACCCATAATGCACCCTGTCCTCACCCATAATGCACCCTGTCCCCACCAATAATGCACCCTGTCCCCACCCATAATGCACCCTGTCCCCACCCATAAGGAACCCTGTTCCCTACCCATAATGCCCCCTGTCCCCACCCATAATGCACCCTGTCCCCACCCATAATGCACCCTGTTCCCTACCCATAATGCCCCCTGTCCCCACCCATAATGCCCCCTGTTCCCTACCCATAATGCCCCCTGTTCCCTACCCATAATGCCCCCTGTACCCCACCCATAATGCCCCCTGTTCCCTACCCATAATGCCCTCTGTCCCCACCCATAATGCCCCCTGTTCCCTACCCATAATACCCCCTGTTCCCTACCCATAATGCCCCCTGTTCCCTACCCATAATGCCCCCTGTTCCCTACCCATAATGCCCCCTGTTCCCTACCCATAATGCCCCCTGTTCCCTACCCATAATGCCCTCTGTCCCCACCATAATGCCCCCTGTTCCCTACCATAATGCACCCTGTCCCCTACCCATAATGCCCCCTGTTCCCTACCCATAATGCCCCCTGTCCCCACCCATAATGCCCCCTGTTCCCTACCCATAATGCCCTCTGTCCCCTGCAGGCTGTGTGATCGCGGAGCTCTTCACGGAGGGGGTGCCGCTCTTTGACCTCTCCCAGCTGCTGGCGTACCGCAAGGGGCAGTTCCAGACGGAGCACGTCCTGATGAAGATAGAGGACGAGAACGTCAGAGAACTGGTACACAGACACATTCACATCTACAACGAGGGCGCTCTGCAGACGCTGTTATCCAAAGCGCCTTACATAGGTGCATTTGTCAGAAGAGAGAGCAACAATATATCTCTGTCGGTACAGTAAGGATGTTCATAGAACCAAGTGCCAAGCACTAACAATCACTAGGTTAACCCATTCCCCATGTACACCAGAGATAGCTAGGATAAGATGCTACACAATGCTATAGATGTTCCCGCTTGCTAACAGCTAACAGTACAGCCATTATTATAGTTACCGTGGAGATGGTTACTCTGGTACAGTGACTGTTGTTACAGTGACACTGCTACAGTGGAGTTACCTTCTAGCCACCAACCACCAGATTTGAACAGTTTGACAGCTACCATGGTAACTACAGTAACAGTTCCTACGTTTCTAAGGTGTAGGAACTGTTTGAAGTTACCATGGTAACTGTATTAAAGGTGTATGAAACGCCAAACCTCCGAACACCGTAACTGTTCGATGGTGACCATGCTAACTGAAGTAAAGGTGTATCAACCGCCATACATCCGAACACCGTAACTGTTTGACGGTAACCATGGTAACTCCCCCCCCTCCCCTAGGTGATGCAGATGATCCAGCGCGAGCCGGACAAGAGACAGTCGGCGGAGGACTACCTGAGGCAGCAGCGGGGGCGGGCCTTCCCCGACATCTTCTACAGCTTCCTGCAGCCGTACATGGCGCAGTTCGCCAAGGAGACCTTCCAGTCGGCCGACGAGCGCATCCTGGTCATCAGGAAGGACCTGGACAACATCCTGCTCAACCTCCGGGGAGGTGTGTGTGTGTGTGTGTGTGTGTGTGTGTGTGTGTGTGTGTGTGTGTGTGTGTGTGTGTGTGTGTGTGTGTGTGTGTGTGTGTGTGTGTGTGTGTGTGTGTGTGTGTGTGTGTGTGTGTGTGTGTGCGCGCGCGTGTGTGTGTGCGCATGTGTGTGTGTATGGATATGCTGTGTTTTCGTGTGTGTGTCTGTGGCTATGGTGTGTGTGTTCTTGTGTGTCCGTGTCTGTTGTGTGTGTGTGTTGTGTGTCTGTGTCTATGGTGTGTGTGTGTGTGTATGAATATGCCGTGTTCTTGTTTGTGTGTGTGTGTGCTTACGAGCCTATCCTGATGTCCTTGTGCGTGTTTGTGTCTGCTCGCCCCCAGGGAGCTCCTCCTCCTCCTCCTCCCTCTCCTCCCTCTCCTCCGGCGGGGAGAAGGTGTGCCAGGAGGAGGGCTCCGCGGTGGTGGGCCCCCGGGAGGAGCAGGGCCTGACGGTGCTGGTGTCGGTCATCACGTCCTGCCTGCAGACGCTGGGCTGCTGCGACGCCAAGCTGGCGGCGCTGGAGCTGGTGCTGCACCTGGCGCCGCGGCTGGCGGTGGACGTGCTGCTGGACCGCATCGCGCCCTACCTGCTGCACTTCTGCGGCGACGGGGTGCCGCGCGTCCGGGCGCAGGCCGTGCGCACGCTGGCCAAGGTGCTGGCGCTGGTGAAGGAGGTGCCGCGCAACGACGTCAACATCTACCCCGAGTACATCCTGCCCGGCATCGCCCACCTGGCGCAGGACGAGGCCACGGTGGTGAGGCTGGCCTACGCAGGTAACCCCCCGCCCCCCCAGACCCCCAAGGCACCCTCCAGGCTCAGGGTGACTGCCGGGGGCTTGAGCTGCTGTTACCGTGACGACCCGTGTGTTTGACCTGCTGTTACCCTGACGACCCGTGTGTTTGACCTGCTGTTACCGTGACGACCCGTGTGTTTGACCTGCTGTTACCCTGACGACCCGTGTGTTTGACCTGCTGTTATCGTGACGACCCGTGTGTTTGACCTGCTGTTACCGTGACGACCCGTGTGTTTGACCTGCTGTTACCGTGACGACCCGTGTGTTTGACCTGCTGTTACCGTGACGACCCGTGTGTTTGACCTGCTGCTACCGTGACGACCCGTGTGTTTGACCTGCTGTTACGTGACGACCCGTGTGTTTGACCTGCTGTTACCGTGACGACCCGTGTGTTTGACCTGCTGTTACCGTGATGACCCGTGTGTTTGTGACCTGCTGTTACCATGACGAGCCGTGTGTTCAACCTGCTGTTACCGTGACGACCCGTGTGTTTGACCTGCTGTTTCCTTGACGACCTGCTGTTTCCTTGACGACCCGCTGTTGCCGCGAAAACCTGTATGTGTGACCTGTTATTACCTTGACCCCCAGCTCCTTCCATGAAGACTATCTGTTTCCATGACGACCTGCTGTCACCGTGACTATCTATGTGTCTTCCTTGCCCTGCTGTTACCCAGACAACCTGTGTGTGCGACCTGTGTGTTTGACGACCTGTGTGTTTGACCTGTGTGTGTGACCTGTGTGTTTGACGACCTGTATGTGTGACCTGTGTGTTTGACGATCTTTGTGTGTGACCTGTGTGTTTGACGACCTGTGTGTGTGACCTGTGTGTTTGACGACCTGTGTGTGTGACCTGTGTGTTTGCCTGGTGGTTCCCCTGACGACTTGTGTGTGTGTGTGTGTGTGTGTGTGTGTGTTCGGCGGCGGCCCAGAGAACATCGCCCACCTGGCGGAGACGGCGCTGCGCTTCCTGGAGCTGGTGCAGGAGAACCAGGTGGTGCCGGAGGGCGGCCTGGAGGAGGCGGAGGAGGCTCTCCACCCCAGCGACAACTACGACTCCGGTACGCTCCACCTCTCTCCCGCCTCCTCCTCCCTCTCCCTCTCTCTCGTCCCGGCCGTGGTGGCGTTCTGAGACCGGGACACCCCTGGGTTTGTGTAACACGTACCCCCCTCCCCCCCCCCAGAGCTGCAGGCGCTCCACGAGATGGTGCAGCAGAAGGTGGTGACGCTGCTCAGCGACCCGGAGAACATTGTGAAGCAGTCGCTGATGGAGAACGGCATCACGCGACTCTGCGTGTTCTTCGGCCGGCAGAAGGCCAACGACGTGCTGCTGTCCCACATGATCACCTTCCTCAACGACAAGAACGACTGGCACCTCCGGGGGGGCTTCTTCGACAGCATCGTGGGTCAGTGGGGCCTAGGGGCGGGGCTTCAGGGGCAGGGCCTCAGGGGCGGGGCCTCAGGGGCGGGGCATGGTCTCAGTGAGGCGCCAGGGTTTGGGGCCGGTGGGGAACACCCCGGCCTGGGCTTTGGTGCTAATACCCGATCAAGGACGCTGTTTAAGGACGCACGTTGAAGTGTGAACACATTTTTCTACGATTTTAAAATCTGGAAACGGGAAGCAGCTCTGGTTCGAGCTAGGTAGCTCATGGAAGCAGAAGTTTTCGACAGGCAGGTCGGATTCTCAACTAGTAGAAAAAAGTAAATGGAAACAGAATCGGACGCTCACAATCCAGTTGTGTGTGTCTGTGAACGTGTGTCTAATGGTCTTCCCTGTGTGTGCGTATGTGTGCGTGTGTGTGTGTGCGTGTCCAGGCGTGGCTGCGTACGTGGGCTGGCAGAGCTCGTCCATCCTGAAGCCCCTGCTGCAGCAGGGTCTGAGTGACGCGGAGGAGTTTGTGATCTACAAGGCGCTCAACGCGCTGACCTGCATGTGCCAGCTGGGCCTGCTGCAGAAGCCTCACATCTACGAGTTCGTCAGTGACATCGGTGGGTTCCCATTGGCTGACGCCTCTGTCATGTGATGCGTTGGTGTGAAATGTTGTCTCGTATCCTGCTTCCTTTGTAATTGTTTTGTGGTCTATCGTTGATATATTCAGATTTTTTGTTCACTTCATTTGTTGTCATAAGGTATTTATGAATCCGATAAGATACAACAGATTCATCCCCAGCAGTAAATAAGGGTGAAACAAAAAGGATAATGTTAATAAATGTTTAAGAATATGCATATATGTACACTTTTATTTCCATAATTGTATTATTTTATTTTGTTTCTGGACATTCTTTCAGTTTGACTGATAGTCAGTCTGCATCGGGTCCTCTGTGTTCAGTGTTCCTGCTGTCCCTCAGTGTTCCTGATGTTCCTCAGTGTTCCTGATGTCCCTCACTGTTCCTCAATGTTCCTGATGCTCCTGATGATGTTCCTCAGTGTTCTTGATGTTCCTCAGTGTTCCTGATATTCCTCAGTGTTCCTGCTGTCCCTCAGTGTTCCTGATGAGTGTTCCTGATGAGTGTTCCTGATGAGTGTTCCTGATGAGTGTTCCTGATGTCGTGTTCTGTGTTCCAGCTCCGTTCCTCTGCCACCCCAACCTGTGGATCCGCTACGGGGCGGTGGGCTTCATCACGGTGGTGGCCCAGCGCCTCAGCGTTGCTGACGTCTACTGCAAGCTGATGCCCCACCTCTCGCCCTTCATCACCCAGCCCATCATACAGGTCAGACGCCCTCCTCTTCATCACCCCTCCTCCCCTCAGTGCTGGTGGTTTCATGGTGAGTGAGTGAACAGCCTAGTTGTGTTGTGGTGAATGAGTGAGCAGTCTAGTTGTGTTGTGTTTAATGAGTGAACAGCCTGGCTGTGGTGAATGAGTGAACCTCTGGCTGTGGTGAATGAGTGAACAGTCTGGCTGTGGTGAATGAGTGAACTTCTGGCTGTGTTGTGGTGAATGAGTGAACAGTCTGGTTGTGGTGAATGAGTGAACCTCTGGCTGCGCTGTGGTGAATGAGTGAACCTCTGGCTGCGCTGTGGTGAATGAGTGAACAGTCTGGTTGTGGTGAATGAGTGAACCTCTGGCTGCGCTGTGGTGAATGAGTGAACCTCTGGCTGCGCTGTGGTGAATGAGTGAACCTCTGGCTGCGCTGTGGTGAATGAGTGAACCTCTGGCTGCGCTGTGGTGAATGAGTGAACAGTCTGGTTGTGGTGAATGAGTGAACCTCTGGCTGCGCTGTGGTGAATGAGTGAACCTCTGGCTGCGCTGTGGTGAATGAGTGAACCTCTGGCTGCGCTGTGGTGAATGAGTGAACCTCTGGCTGCGCTGTGGTGAATGAGTGAACCTCTGGCTGTGCTGTGGTGAATGAGTGAACCTGTGTTGTGGTGAATGAGTGAACCTCTGGCTGTGGTGAATGAGTGAACCTCTGGCTGCACGGTGGTGAATGAGTGAACCTCTGGCTGTGCTGTGGTGAATGAGTGAACCTGTGTTGTGGTGAATGAGTGAACCTCTGGCTGCGCTGTGGTGAATGAGTGAACCTCTGGCTGCGCTGTGGTGAATGAGTGAACCTCTGGCTGCGCTGTGGTGAATGAGTGAACCTCTGGCTGCGCTGTGGTGAATGAGTGAACCTCTGGCTGCGCTGTGGTGAATGAGTGAACCTGTGTTGTGGTGAATGAGTGAACCTCTGGCTGTGGTGAATGAGTGAACCTCTGGCTGCACGGTGGTGAATGAGTGAACCTGTGTTGTGGTGAATGAGTGAACCTCTGTCTGCGCCCCGCTGCAGATGGACAAGGAGCTGGTGCTGCTGAGCGTGCTGAAGGAGCCGGTGAGCCGCTCCATCTTCGACTACGCGCTGCGCTCCAAGGACATCGCCAGCCTCTTCCGCCACCTGCTGCTGCGGCTGAAGAAGCGCGCCGGGCTGATCCCCGAGTGCCCCGCCCCCGAGGACCCCGCCATCGCCCAGCTGCTGAAGAAGCTGCTGTCCCAGGTCGGGACACACACACGCACATAGACACATGTACACACACACGCGGCGAAAACATACACACACACACACATATTCACATATACACATGTACACACACACGCGCCGAAAACATACACACACACACACACACGTATACACACACGTACACACATGAATAAACATGAATACACATGCACACACGCATACTCTTACACGTACATGTACAAACACATACACATGCACGCATGCACATCTACACACAAGCCCAGACATGCACATATGCACACGCACGTGCAAATGCGCACACACACACACACACACACATACTCGCACGTAAACTCAAATACACACACACATACACGTCTGAGGTGGTTGATGGTGGAGGCGGTTGATGGTGGAGGTGTTTGATGGTGGAGGTGGAGGTGGTTGATGGTGGAGGCGGTTGATGGTGGAGGCGGTTGATGGTGGAGGCGGTTGATGGTGGAGGCGGTTGATGGTGGAGGCGGTTGATGGTGGAGGCGGTTGATGGTGGAGGCGGAGGTGGTTGATGGTGGAGGTGGTTGATGGTGGAGGTGGTTGATGGTGGAGGCGGTTGATGGTGGAGGTGGTTGATGGTGGTTGATGGTGGAGGTGGTTGATGGTGGGGGTGGTTGACAGTCTGCGGTGGTCTTACCTTCCCTCCGCCCCCCAGGGCATGACGGAGCCCGAGGAGGACAAGCTGCTGGCGCTGAAGGAGTTCATGCTGAAGTCCAACAAGGCCAAGGCGGTGGTGGGGGAGCAGGGATCCCAGGGCGAGGCCGCCCAGACCGGGGTGATCGACCTCGCCCTGCTGGGCATCTCCGGGCGCCAGGTGGACCTGGTCAAGCCCAAGGCCGAGCCCGACGACAAGAAAGGTAACCCCTGACCCCTGACCCCGCCCACCAGGGGGCGACCTTCCTGACCTCCCAGGGGTCGTTTCCCATGATGCATCTGTCCTGAGTCATCCAGGACAGATGTCCGTGTCTCGGTTGCGAGGATGCTTCCTAAAAAGGAGATAAGATAAGGTGATAAGATAGGAAACTACACGTTTAGGTGATAGGGCTGCACGATATGGGCAAAATATGATATCCCGATATTTTTTGGCTGAATGGCGATATACGATATAAATCTCGATATTTTCTATAGAGTGGGTTAGATGTTTTTTTTCTAAGTCAAAAGCCACATGTGAGATGTTGCAAGCACTTTTATTAAAACATAGGTCAGTATGACTGCAACATGTGATTTTGTATCGTTATTTTCAACAGAATTGAATGAACATGTTAAAAAAAAAAAAAGGGACGTTTTTCACCTTCTTCACAAAATAATCACCTATGCAAAACATTATAAAGCTGTAGGTTACACACATTAGCTACCAATAAGAGCATTGGCTTCGTCGCATTGTCCTGTGTACTACGGTGAGGGTTTCAGTGCGCCGTAACTTTAATGCCCCGCCCCCTCCCTTCTCCGTTCCTTTTGGGAACATGTTTGGTTTAATTTCGCTTGTTTCGTATATTTTAATTAATTAATTAAGAGCGTCACCAGAGGGCGCCCCCAACACATTTGCCGAGCGCCGGCCCTGGTTTCGGGGCAGAAGAAACTGTCGCGGCCGGTGATGCAGCAGCACAGCCACGGAGGTTTACGCATTCCTTATACTGCACTTTGTACCGCTGCTGTAAATGGTGGAACAGATTTGTCGTGCTTCCACTTTTAGTCGCAACGGTTTTGCTACACTCTCTACAGATGACCTGCAGCTGCTGCTCATCTGTTTTTTTTTAAACCCAAACTATTTCCACATTATGGAGCCGTTGTTTCTCCTCTTTGAAACAATTTCGTCTACCGCCGCCGTCTCGTTTTCTTTACGGGTATCATCCATGTTTGTTGTGTTGTGAGGGGGCGGCGGGGGCGGGAATGAGGCGTCTTTGCACACGGCACGTTCGGAAAGACAGAGTGGGAGGGGGAGGGGTCGCGCTCACCGTCTCTAAGGCAAGGCCTGTAGACGCTTGAGGGGGAAACTGACCATTTTAACGCTTATCGATATAAACGATATTGTCAAATCTTGTATCCCCGTGGAAATTATATCGATATATATCGTACATAGCCGATATATCCTGCAGCCCTAGGTGATAGGAAACGACACGTGTAGGTGATATTAAACGACACGGTTAGGTGATTGGATAGGAAACTACACGTTTAGGTCGTTTCCTATCCTTAGTTGTTTATGGTTTAGTTAATAGACTTTTGCACAACGTGACTTATTAGTGTCGCTCTACGATGCTTCCTCACTTTGAAGCACTTTAACACATACTGTATATTTGATAATTAAGCAAGCAACCTAAAACTGTCTTGAGCGCACACTTTTTTTGTGAATGAGTGAAGGGTGTGTTATGTTTTTGTGAATGGGCGAAGGGTGTGTTATGTTTTTGTGAATGAGTGAAGGGTGTGTTATGTTTTTGTGAATGAGTGAAGGGTGTGTTATGTTTTTGTGAATGAGTGAAGGGTGAGTTACCCTACCTATCGTGTGACCGCTGTAAGAGCTTTGTTCAAATGCCTCTCAGAGCTTGAGAGAGCTTCTCACTGTCATGTGGCGCCTGGACCACAACAGTCTTCAAACCTCTCCTCACAAACAAACAAAGCCTTTATCGTTCCCTCCCTGCCACGCTCTCTCTGCAGTTCATTACTTCAAACCATGCGTGGAGCGCCTTGCAATCAGAAATCATTTGAGGGACTTTGAAATATGTTTAGTTCCTAATGTTTATTACAGAAGTGGTTTATGTTTGAATGAACGTCTGGAACGTCTTGATCCCCCCGTGGGACAGCCGGAGTTTAGCATGCGAAGCCCCAGTAAACAGAGCTGTCCAGCCCGGTCCCGTAGACCTCTGAAGAATAAGTCTCGCCTCCTAGGCTCCGGTTTGGAGTCCATGGGAAATAACACGGCGTTGTTGAACGACCGTACATATCAAACTCGGTAAGTGCTGAAGAAGTGAAAGCTGCGTCACGCTTGAACTGCACACTGTTATCATCTAGTTTCGACTGGGTTTTGGGATTGTTGGTTCCGTAAAATTAGCAAACTATTATTAATGCTACTTTAACGGCACCGCAATCCAAAATTAGAGTGGAAGCTAGATGGAAGAAGTGTGCAGTTCAAAACGTGAAGCAGCTTTTACTTCTTCGCCACCTAGTGATTGTTATGTACGGTCATTCATAAACCTCGTCTTATTTCCCGCGGACTCTGAACCGGAGCCTTGGAGGCGGGACTTATTCTTCAGAGGCCTATGGCAGCGTCTCGTAGTGAGGCGAGGCGTGTCTTCCTGCGGCGCGGGGGGGGGGGGTCCTGGACGTCCCCATTGGCCCCCCCCTGGTGTCCCTCGCTGGGGGGCGTCTGCTCGTCATCCTCCGCTGATCCCGTCAGCAGTCCGCAGGAAGTGGTATTGGAATTCTGGTTGATCTTCCTGTGGTTGTTGACCCCCCCCCCACCCCCCCACCCCCCTTACCATCCGCCCTGCAGCCAAGAAACACACCAAGCAGCAGGACTCCACCATGAACGAGGAGTGGAGGAGCATGTTCGGGTCCCAGGAGCCGGCCTCATCCCTGGTCGCCACGGTAACGGTCGCTAGGCTGCCCTGATGCTGACAGGCTGGTCTAACCTGTGTGCCAGTATCCCGCCGTCATTACAATCAGCCACCTGCCGTCTGAATTGCAATTGGGCAAATTTAATTGATTAACGAATTCACCAGATTTATTAACTGTATTCAATACATGTTGCATTAGATTAAGCTAATGTTAGAAAAGCTTTGTTCCTCTGCATCAATGCCCACACACCAAATCCCCCTCCCCTTTAATCAAACACACTGCAGTACCACCAACAGCCTCTAGAGGGGGGCAGTCAATATCAATGTGTGTGTGTCTCACTTAGTTTGTCTCTGTCCCTCTTTTTCTCTCTGACTCTGTCTGTCTGTCTGTCTGTCTGTCTGTCTGTCTGTCTGACCATCTGTCTGTCTGTCTGACCGTCTGTCCGCCCCCCAGGCTCCAGACGGGCCCCTGTCCGCGGGCCGGCGGGCGGTGGCGGCGGCGGCCCCGGTGGTCCAGGCGGCGCCGGGAGGCTCCGCCTACCAGCGGCGCCTCAACACCTGCAAGGCGGAGCTGCAGCAGCTGGTGCAGCAGAAGAGGGAGCAGTGCAGCGCGGAGCGCATGGCCAAGCAGATGATGGAGAGCGCCGAGTGGGAGAGCCGGCCGCCGCCGCCCGGTACCTAGCCCCGCGAGCACCGCTAGCACCGCTAGCACTGCTAACACTCAACATAGCTAGTACCGCTTACACTCAACCTTATAGACCAACAGTAGAGCAGACCGGTACCTAGCACAGCTAGCACCGCTAGCATCGCTAACACTCAACATAGCTAGTACCGCTAACACTCAACCTTATGGACCAGCAGTAGAGCAGACCCGTACCTAACACCGCTAACACAGCTTACACCGCTAGCACCGCTAACACCCAACGTCACAGACTAGCAGCACAGGGCAGCCCAGTAGCTAGCACCGCTAATACTCAACCTATAGACTAGCAGCAGAGAGCAACCGGTAGCTAGCTAGCACAGCTAATTCACAACAGTGTACCAGCAACTCTGAAACACAGCATTATACCCCTAGTACAGCAAACACGCAACAGGAACAACATATGGCTAACACGCTACGTGTGTGTGTGTGTGTGTGTGTGTGTGTGTGTGTGTGTGTGTGTGTGTGTGTGTGTGTGTGTGTGTGTGTGTGTGTCTTCCTCTGTTTGTGTGTGTGTGTGTGTGTCTCTGTGTGCGTGTGTGTGTGTCTTTCTCTGCGTGTGTGTCTATATGTGTGTGTGTGTGTGTGTGTGTGTGTGTGTGTGTGTGTGTGTGTGTGTCTCTCTGTGTGTGTGTGTGTGTGTGTGTGTGTCTCTTTGTGTGTGTCTCTCTGTGTGTGTCTGTGTGTGTGTGTGTGTGTGTGTGTGTGTGTGTGTGTGTCTCTCTGTGTGTGTGTGTGTGTGTGTGTGTGTCTATGTGTGTGTGTGTGTCTCTGTGTGTGTGTGTGTGTCTCTGTGTGTGTGTTTGTGTGTGTCTCTGTGTGTGTCTCTCTGTGTGTGTGTGTCTCTGTGTGTGTGTGTGTGTGTGTGTGTGTGTGTGTGTGTCTTCCTCTGTTTGTGTGTGTGTGTGTCTCTGTGTGCGTGTGTGTGTGTGTCTTTCTCTGCGTGTGTGTCTCTGTGTGTGTGTGTGTGTCTGTGTGTGTGTCTCTCTGTGTGTGTGTGTGTGTGTGTGTGTGTGTGTGTGTGTGTGTGTGTGTGTGTGTGTGTGTGTGTGTCTCTCTGTGTGTGTGTGTGTGTGTGTGTGTGTGTGTGTGTGTGTGTGTGTGTGTGTGTGTGTGTGTGTGTGTGTGTGTGTGTGTGTGTGTGTGTGTCTTCCTCTGTTTGTGTGTGTGTGTGTATCTGTGTGCGTGTGTGTGTGTCTTTCTCTGCGTGTGTGTCTCTGTGTGTGTGTGTGTGTGTGTGTGTGTCTGTGTGTGTGTGTCTCTCTGTGTGTGTGTGTGTGTGTGTCTCTCTGTGTGTGTGTGTGTGTGTGTGTGTGTGTGTGTGTGTGTGTGTGTGTGTGTGTGTGTGTGTGTGTGTGTGTGTCTCTCTGTGTGTGTGTGTGTGTCTGTGTGTAGGGTGGCACCCCAAGGGGCTGCTGGTGGCCCACCTCCACGAGCACCGTGCCGCCGTCAACCGGATCCGCGTGTCGGACGAGCACTCCATCTTCGCCACGGCGTCCAACGACGGCACGGTGAAGGTCTGGGACAGCCAGAAGATGGAGGGCAAGACCACCACCACCAGGTAGGACCTCTGGGGGGGAACCTTTCGACCCCCGGCCGAAAGGTTCCTCACACTTATTGCATGTTGTACGTCCTGGCACTTGAACAGCGTTGTGTAGCGTCTTATCCTGGCGCTCTGTGTAGTACACTGGGAATGGGTTAACCTGGTGATGGTTAGTGCTTGGCACTTGGTTCTATGAACATCCTCACTGTACCGTAAGGCGGCTCGATTATGGAAAAAAATCATTATCACGATTATTTTGGTCAATATTTAAATATTTTTAGTTAGTTTGAAAACATGATGTATTTATTCAGCACGTCTCTCCCAAAAACACTTTGTAACTGAGAACTTATAACACATATAAATACACAAAATGGTCCAAAAGAAAATGTTTGAATCTAAAATAATGTACAGATATGTATCGTGCTGTTCTTTACTGTTCAGTGTATTCGTTTTGTGATCGTTTGACGCTCAAATCGAAATCGCGATTAAAATGAGATGAATCGCCCAGCCCTCCCGTACCGACAGCGTTGTGTTGTGGTCCCTCTTCCTTCTGACTAATGGACGTACTGTAAGTCGCTGTTGGTAAACGCGCTGAATGTCTCTGCCTGTGGGGCCCTCAGGTCGGTGCTGACCTACTCTCGTATCGGCGGCCACGTGAAGACGCTGACCTTCGTCGGGGGCTCCCACTACCTCGCCGCCGCCTCGGACAACGGCTGCATCCAGCTGCTGGCCGTGGAGGCCAACAAGCCCCCCAAGTCCCCCAAGGTGCAGCCCTACCAGTCCAGGTAACCACGCCCACGCGCTACCCATCATGCACCTGCTCGTCGGTGCGTTGTCGCAGCGGTTGGGCTGCGTGTGGGGAACACCGACCCTAACACGCCACGCATCACGAAGTTCTGTTTTGAGTAAAGGTTTGGGAGAACGACCCCCTCTCTTCTTGAGCGCTCTGCGTGAGTCATTCTAGTTCAGTGTCCGAGCTGTTCCAGCTGTGTCTATAATTACCACTCCTCGCTAACGAGATGAAAGGGCTCCCATCAACAGGGCTATTCTTGGGCGACATTCCTTCGACCAAAATTACCATTCCTGCCCTTCAACGAAAACAGCCCAGATCCTAATCCGGCCTACCTCAAGTACTTCTGTAGAACTGTAAAGCTTCCGCCCCTTGAGCTCAGACGAAACCATCTGCCCGGTCTAACCCCACCCCCTCTCCTCCTCCTCCTCCTCCTCCTCCTCCTCCTCCTCCCCCCCTCTCTCTCTCTCTCCCTCCTCCTCCTCCCTCCCCCCCCCCCTCCTCCCTCTCCCCCCCTCCTCCCTCCCCCCCCCTCCTCCCCTCCCCCCCCCTCCTCTCCTCCCTCCCCCTCCTCCCTCCCCTCCCCCCCCCCCTCCTCCCTCCCCCCCCCCCCCCCCCTCCTCTCCTCCCCCCCTCCCTCCTCCCTCCCCCCCCCCTCCTCCCTCTCCCCCCCTCCCCCCCCCTCCTCCCCTGCAGGGTGCTTGACCTCCAGGGGGACGGCTGCGTGGTGGACATCCACCACTTCAACTCGGGGGCCCAGTCGGTGCTGGCCTACGCCACGGTGAACGGCGGCCTGGTGGGCTGGGACCTGCGTTGCCACACCAACGCCTGGACGCTGCGCCACGACCTGCGCTTGGGCCTCATCACCTCCTTCTCCGTGGACATGCACCAGTGCTGGCTCTGCCTGGGTGCGTTACCCCCGCCGGGCCCCCAGAGGGCGCCAGTGGCTGGGGAGGTGGGACAGGGTGGGCTCGGAGAGTTGTTCCCGTACCGTTTTTTTTCCCTTCCCGATTCCTTCCTTGAGCATCGGCTGATACGATGCGCAGTAGTCGGTACACTTACCGTCGACATTATTTTTTTTTCTGAACTAGATTGGTGTCATTGTAACAGGCAGGTTGCTAGTTAGATTCCCCTCGCTGCTCCCAGATGAGTGCCGAGGTGTCCCTGAGCAACGCACCGCACCCTGACTGCTCCCAACCGCTCGGTGTGTGGATGTGATTATGAACGCTTCTAAGTCGCGTTGGATCAAAGCGTCTGCTGAAGGCCCTAAACGTCAATGTAAATCATGCCTCCGCTTTTGGGAGGGTTGTTAGGGGGTTGGATTCCCAGACGGAAGGTTCTGGTTTCAGTCCCCGACGTCCGTGCACCACCTGTAGGTGAAGTCACTGAATGCGCAGAAACACCAACACAGAGAGAACGATTCTTCAGGCTGCTGTCCTCACGGCGCTGCCTTCCGTTCACGGCGTCAGAGGTGGAACCCACGGTGGTTTCTGGTCACCCCCTCTAACCGTTGAGAACCCCCTCTCCCATAGGCACCAGCAACGGCACCATGGCATGCTGGGATATGCGGTTCCAGCTTCCCATCTCAAACCACTCCCACCCCGCCCGATCACGAATCAGGCGGCTGCTCATGCATCCTCTCTACCAATCGTCTGTGATCGCAGGTAAGGTACCAAGATGTAATCTAATATAGAGTCCGCCTTGATGCAGACTCTGGGCTAAAGCACTGTTTATCAGGATAGTTAGTTTACTCTCTCTCTCTCTCTCTCTCTCTCTCTCTCTCTCTCTCTCTCTCTCTCTCTCTCTCTCTCTCTCTCTCTCTCTCTCTCTCTCTCTCTCTCTCTCTCTCTCTCTCTCTCTCTCTCTCGTCCTGTCCACCTCCCTGTTGGTCCATCTCTCTGTGTGTTTTCTGCCTCTCTTCCTGTGTGTCAGTGGTCCAGGCCAATGCTAGTAATAACCTTGCGGTGTCCATCTTGTGTCCAGCGGTGCAGGGTAACAACGAGGTCTCCATGTGGGACATGGAGACCGGAGACCGCAAGTTCACCCTCTGGGCTAGCTCCACCCCCCCACTCTCTGAGATGCAGGTCAGTATGTGTGTGTGTGTGTGTTTGATGTCATACTCTTTGCATGTGTTTGTTTGGGTGTACGTTGGATGGCACTTTATTGTTGTTGTGGTAGAGAAATGAAGGGGTTAGAGTCGCCAAAATGACACCGCAGAATATGTTTCAGACTAGTCTTACTGTCTCATAACATATTAATAACAGGTTCATGGTCCTATTGGGCTGTTGTGTGAGCATGTTGTGTTGCCGTCCATCAGAGCTGTGTGTCCCAGTAATGATCTGACCCCAGGGGGCGGGGGGAGGGGGGAGGGTGGCGGGGGTCAGTGTGTGGTCCCGGAGACACAAGGGTTGTTTTGGCTGCGATGCTGTTTATTTGCCCTCCCCAGAAGACTGGCCCTAAATCAAAGACTGCTTCAGATTCTGTGTGTGTGTGTGTGTGTGTGTGTGTGTGTGTGTGTGTGTGTGTGTGTGTGTGTGTGTGTGTGTGTGTGTGTGTGTGTGTGTGTGTGTGTGTGTGTGTGTGTGTGTGTGTGTGCTGTAATTGTGTGTGTGTGTGTGTGTGTGTGTACTGTAACTGTGTCTGTGTGTGTACTGTAACTCTGTGTGTGTGTGTGTGTGTGTGTGTGTGTGTGTGTGTGTGTGTGTGTGTGTGTGTGTGTGTGTGTGTACTGTAACTGTGTGTGTGTGTGTGTGTACTGTAACTGTGTGTGTGTTTGTACTGTAACTCTGTGTGTGTGTGTGTGTGTACTGTAACTCTGTGTGTGTGTGTGTGTGTGTGTGTGTGTGTGTGTGTGTGTGTGTGCTGTAACTGTGTGTGTTTGCTGTGTGTGCAGCCCTCCCCTCACAGTGTTCATGGGATCTACTGCAGCCCTGCTGATGGGAACCCCTTGCTGCTGACGGCCGGGTCCGACATGAGGATCAGGTGGCCAATCGCACCACCAGGCACACCTAACAGCCAATCACAAGCCAGATACAGTCCTAAGATCCAAGCCCACGATGGTTACAGTCCTAAAACCCAATCACAACACGGATAGATCGCTAGGATCCAATCACAGGACATGTACCCTCCTAACAGCCAATCACAGGACATGTACCCTCATAACAGCCAATCACAAGACATGTGCCCGACTTACAGCCAATCACAAGACAAGTACCCTCCTAACAGCCAATCACAAGACATGTACCCTCCTAACAGCCAATCACAGGACATGTACCCTCATAACAGCCAATCACAAGACATGCACCCTCATAACAGCCAATCACAAGACATGTACCCTCCTAACAGCCAATCACAGGACATGTACCCTCCTAACAGCCAATCACAAGACATGTACCCTCATAACAGCCAATCACAGGACATGTACCCTCATAACAGCCAATCACAAGACATGCACCCTCCTAACAGCCAATCCCAGGACATGTGCCCACCTTACAGCCAATCACAAGACATGTACCCTGTCAGAGCCGATAGCACTCTGTAGCCCCTCCGGTCCTGGCCAGAGCTGTGACCTCTGACCTCTGACCCGGGCTGTGTCTAGGTTCTGGGACCTGGCCTACCCCGAGAGGTCGTACATCGTGGCGGGCGGGGCCAACGACTCGCTGCACTGCCCCTCCGTGCTCTACAGCCGCAAGATCATCGAGGGCACCGAGGTGGTCCAGGTGAGCCCCCCCGGACACGCCCACACGCCCTCCACACAGCCAATCAGAGCCCCGGGTGACCCGCATGCCCCTCCCACAGGAGATCCACAGCAAGCAGAAGAGCGGCGCCCCCGAGGACACGCCCCGCCGCGGCCCCGAGTCACTTCCTGTGGGCCACCATGACATCATCACGGACATCGCCACCTTCCAGACCACGCAGGGCTTCATCGTCACGTCCTCCCGCGACGGCATCGTCAAAGTGTGGAAGTGAACCGTAGAGCACCTGTCTGTCTCTACTGCCTGCCTGTCTGTCTGTCTGTCTCCTACTGTCTGTCTGCCTCTCTCTGCTGTCTGTCTGGAGAGCAGTGTTACCGTAGAGCACCTGTCTGTCTCTACTGCCTGTCTGTCTGTCTGTCTGTCTCTACTGCCTGTCTGTCTGTTTGTCTCCTACTGTCTGTCTGCCTCTCTCTGCTGTCTGTCTGGAGAGCAGTGTTACCGTAGAGCACCTGTCTGTCTGTCTGCCTCTCTCTACTGTCTGTCTGGAGAGCAGTGTTACCGTAGAGCACCTGTCTGTCTGTCTGCCTCTCTCTGCTGTCTGTCTGGAGAGCAGTGTTACCATAGGGCACATGTCTGTCTCTACTGCCTGTCTGTCTGTCTGTCTCTACTGCCTGTCTGTCTGCCTGTCTGTCTGTCTCTACTGTCTGTCTGTCTGCCTCCAGCCCGTGTCGTACTCCCCCAGCTCCTTCCATAACCCCTCCCTTTTGCTTCTCCTTTCTTTGTACATATGTTTACTTTTTAATATAAACAAAATCATTATGATTTAATTTGTGATCAGGATCTTGCATAAAACAAGAGATGTGAAGTTTGCAATTGTTTTGGTTTTTTTATCCAATTTATTGCGACTATGATATAGACTCAACTATGTGGCTCGGCTTGTTGCCATTCATTTTGCTCGATAATAAATCAATTAGTATTTTGCCAATTAAAAAGATTTAGTCTCTTTTATTATTTTCATTGCAATTGAGCTTTGATGATGAAACCATTGAGGATTTCATTCCAATAGAATACTTTATAATCCTAACCGAATGGAACCAGCTCTGCCTTTTGTCTGACTAGATCAGACGGAAAGATCTTCAGAACCAGCTGAGAATCAGCCTTAAGGTTTGGCGGTAAGGCGTCTCACCTGGTCCCAGCTTAACAGTTAAAACGTGGAACGTTTGGACATTTTATGTTATCAAGGTTTTGGATAAAAGAAACCCCACCATTCCTCAGCCAAATCACCAGATTACCTTGACATTCAGGGCGTTTAGCAGACACTTATCGAAAGCAATTTACAATAAGTACATCTGTCAGAAGAAGAAACAACAATATATCGCTGTCGGTACAGTGAGGATGTTCATAGAACCAAGTGCCAAGCACCAACTCGATTAACCCATTCCCCATATGCTACAAAGATATACTAGGATAAGGTGCTACACGATGCTAAGTACGAGGCTACCAGATAAATATGAAAGCCTGTTTCCTGCCAAGAACGAATGCAGTCAAGGTTGAACAACCTTTCAATTATTTGACCACCAGGTGTGATGATGTGGATTATCCATTAAACGCCATGTCAAAATCGACCCTCTTGTGACGTCACAAGTGGGATTGTATCCTGGGTAGGCCAGCCTACCAGTAGATTCAGTCCACTGGATAGGCTGGTAGGCTGATCCATCCATAGCAGTTATTAATCTACAGAATCAATATCAACATTTATTTAATAAGCTAAAGGCTTCTGACTGACGTCTGGCTGACCGTTATTAAAGCTGTATCAGGACGACCTCGTAGGCCTGTCTGGCTGCTGGGGTTTCATGCGCAGCGGTTGACCCTGAACTGAACCCCACCCCTCCTGGTATCCTCCAGACCTCCCAGTCTGACTGATCCGCCCCCACCGTCTGGGACCCTCCTCTCCTCAGGGCCGACGCAAACAGACACACAGAGACAAACCAGGATTCCATACTTTTTTTATTAACACGTAGCACCAGTGCATGGTTGAATGGACGATGTGATGGGGGTGATCCTCACACCGTCGTCCACACCGCCAGAGCCTGAAGGGGACCCCCAGACCGGGGCCTCGCGGGGTCCTCTGGAAGAGGAATAGAGGCTCTGGGTCTGTCCGGCCGGTCACGAGACCCGTTTAGACCCAGGGAGGAACACTTCTGAGACCGCACACGCTCAGACGGCAGGATGGTAGACGGTAGGAAGCACTCATGTTGGGTGGAGGAGTGAGATTATGGATTCACAACAAGATACAAAACGATAAATGTAGACATTTAGACATAGACATCTTTTCATGGGCCGATGTGAAGCTACGACCATTGGAGGTCATCTTTGGCTGAGGGGGGGGGGGGGGGGGGGGGGGGTTCAGACGCCGTGGTCGCGCGGCTCTACCCACGCCGGTTCAGACAGAGTCCCTCACAGTCCTCTCGCGTGGCGAAGCGGTTGCTGTTCCCGCCGCAGCCGCCATACCAGAAGCGAGTACACTCTCTCCGCTGCGCGTCGAAGGCCCAGTACATCGAGTAGTCCTGACACGGCCCCATCTCCTGGCCCAGGGAGCAGCTGGCTGGAGCACACGGGATGGAAGGAGGTCTTTTTATGATCAATGAGGCTCCTCACTAGCCTGGTCCTACCAGACTCTCGTACTTCATTTCATTTGCACAGAGAGTCTGGCCCCTCTCCATTGGCAAACGTTAACTCACCTGAAGGCGGGTGTCTGTTGGAGTTTAAAACGATTGGATCTGCCCAGTGCCACTCTGGATCTGCCACGACCAATCACTAACGTTTGACTACAACTCAAACTAGCGCACGACCTCAACGTCATTGTTCTCAGCCACTCCCTCTGTTCGCTGATTGGGCTGGCAAAAATTGGCCGGAGAAAACCCGCAAATATACCACAAACCCAGACGTAGTACTGAATGGAAATTAATATTGAGCGGAAGCACGTAGGAGGCTGGAGCCAGGCAAGCACCTTACTGGAGTAGCTCTCAAATTCCGTTGTATTGTAAGAGGCAAAGACAATAAAGGCATTCTATTCTATTCTATTCTATTGATACACAGGTGGCACCGAGAGGGAGAACAGGTAAAAGCACAGAGCATCAGTCAGGAACACACCAAGAACTAAGTCATCACTTTAGTGTGTTCAGGTCTTGAATGGGACACAGCATCCATCTCTGGATGAGGATGCGTTGTGTTTGATGAACGAGAGTCTTACCCTTTCTGTGAGTCCTGCTTTGACTCGGTCCCAGTAGAGAGGAATCAACTGTCAAACACAGAAAACGGATAAACAAACGACGAAAGATCATTAGTTACTCCTCATCGCTTCAAGTCAGGGGTCAACATGTATTAGCCAAAAGCTATAAAATTCAGTTTTTTATGAACCGAGTCTCACAGCATCTAGCGGTCAAGCAAACGGCGACTCCTACAAGATTACGGATCTGGGTTCCTGTAGGTCAGCAACAGGAAGTCACAATTGTTAAATCAGTCCAAATATATATGAATCAAGATTAGGATGCTCTGCAAAACAGACAGCTCATTATTATTATAGTAATAATTATAGAGTTTGAGATTAGCACAGATAGCTTAAACAAACATATGTTTCAACGGATTGGATTGGCTGGCTTAAAAAAAACATGAACCTGTCAACAATGTCTGATACGGGTGAGTTACAGCAGCAACATCCGCCTGAACCCAAAGTGACCGCCACGGAAGCATGCAGGAGGGGGAGAGCACTGCAGGGACACCAGTCTGCTCCCAGTCTGACACTGGGAACAGGGTCAGCATCTCCCTGAGTCCACATTTAACAATCACTCATTCAATGCCGGGTTGGGACTTACTCTTAGTGACACATGTCTTGCGACATTCGCGCTCCGTGTCAAAGCGGTTATCGTTGCCGCCGCAGCCGCCGTACCAGAAGTGTGCGCAGGCCCCCAGGACGCGGTCATAGAACCAGCGCTGGACATAGTGAGAGCAGTGGGAACCAGAGTCTTGAGCCAGCTGACACCGGGCTGAAAGTAGAACACCAGAGCAATCAGTGATATATGCAAAGATATATACATGTTTAGAGAATCTGCGTTTTTGTCCTGTATAGGTGTTAAGATAATCTGTTATCATAAAATGGTTATCTAACTCGTAGAAAAAATCTAAAGATCCCTGAAGTACTAAGAATATTGTACTGCCTGTGTGTCTGCTTGTCTGTCTGGGAACTTATCCCTTGTTTTAGTGTTTGTCCTCCATTTTTTAGTCCATGTGTTGTTTCACCCTTTCCATCTAAGGGACCACAATGGAAACAAGCCTTTGGGCTTCATTGTGTTTTTAAATCCTTTTGAAGACTTCTGTTAATTGTTCAATAAAGTTTTGGCTGATGTTAGGTGTTAGGGTGATGGAGTGATACGATGTTAGGGTGACGCTAGCAAGGAGCTAGCTGGCTAGCGTACCATCGGGCGTGGCTCTCAGGAAGAGCCCTGCGTCTGCGCTGAGCACGGACCAGCCGGGGTCGGCCTGGTCCTGCAGAGTTGTGTCAGGGCTGCTCCCGCTCTGCTCCTCCCACGGGTCCACAGGCACCTGCTCAACCCGTCTGTCGATGTTTAAATCAGGATACTATGGTTAGAAGTTCAATAAAATCCTGTTCAAGGATTATTTTAACTACAACTGAATACATTGTTTTATGATTTTTATTTTTTTCATTTTTTTGATGAAGCATAATCCATCCTGATTGGATTAGAGTGTTGTGAGTGAGATGAAACCCGGACAGCGTCCCGACTGCTGGACTCCAGCTGTTAACCCATTCCCTTTATATCTGAGGTCGACCTTCATAGCATTATTCTGCCCTAAAACAAAGCTTTATTTTGTTGTTGTTTAGTTTGGTAGAGTAAAAGCTGCCATTATGTTGTGTTTTAGAGTGATGAGCAGCCGCTGACGAAGTCAAAGTTGGCCCTGATTTATAACATGAATAACATTTGCTGGTTCAGCTGTTGTCTAACAGCTACGGGTTTGTCGTTTCATTGCGAGCTGCAGATGGCTTGTGTACCTTTCTATGTCGTGGAGCAGTTCACAAGACTTCTTCAGAGAGGCCGGGGGGTACGTGTTCAGCCCATCTGCATAAAAACACATACACAGCCGTGACCTTTTGACCTCCTGGTCCCTTTAGGCTGCACTCTTGCTTCGTCCCAATACGCTTCAATCGTTCAGCCCAATAAATTATTACGCAATGAAAACAAAACCACAACAATATCTTATAACACATTATTTACCATTCACAGTTTGACCAGCGTTTAGAGGTGCTTCCTCCACATATCACTTAAAGGGGACGTATTATACCCCCAGGTGAGAGTGGGATTAGCCGTTACAAGCCGCTTTGAAAATCTGCCTCTTCCGACATCACAAGTTTGGCGTGTCCACCTAGATGTATGACAGATAGATGAGCAACGTTTGCTACAGTCCGCTGGGTAGGCCGGTGGACCGATCTATCCAGAACACATCTAGGTGGACACGCCCACTAGTGATGTCAGAAGAGGCCGATTTTCAAAACGGTTTGTAACGGCTAATCCCTTCACACCTGGGGGTATAACATGGGACCTTTAATAATAAAATAATAATTCATCAATTTATACAGCGCTTTTCTAGACACTCAAAGATGCTTTACATGGACGGAGGGGACCTCCCTGAACACCACCCAGTGGGTAGAGTTTAGATTCTCTGCCCGAGCCCGACCCATATTTCCCACCACTATCCTCGGGCCGGGCCTTTGATCGAGCGTTTCTAATTATATTTTTATCATTTGTTTATTGGCCTAATCTGAGGAGAAATCTATGCCATAAACAGATATATTATAGGCCTTTAGTACACGGGTCTTCTCAATGCCGTGGAACGCTCCGTTCACTTGCATGGGTAGTAGTCCGGTGACTTGTCAACCCCAGCGTCTTCCGTTGCTAAGCGACGTCACCGTCATTGCGGACAAATTATTTCTCTGCTGATCAACACTACGAATGCTGGTAACGAATACATTTTAAAAAGACACACCATGTGAAGTTATTTTTTCGTTTTGACAAGTAGCAGTGTAATAAGCGGGATAATGTATAGAACGTCGCCGGTCATTATCAAAAATAAGCCCCTTCAGGGCGAAGCAAGAGACCTCCGCTGCGCGTTGGTGTCCTGTTCGCCCTGTCGGGGCTTATTTTCCCGATAATGACCGGCGTTCTATAGGCTACATTATCCCTTACATATATATTTAGCAGAGTAGGCCTAGTAACAAATGTGTACAAAGTTACATATTAAAAAAAAATTGTGTTGACATCGGGCTCGGGCTCATAGTTACAGTTAATGTGTCGGGTCGGGCCGGGCTCGGACAGAACGTGAACGGGCTCGGGCCGGGTCGGGCTTGATTTCCTGGGCCCGGTCTAAGCTCTACCACTGGGTGATGCACTTTAGTGTAATGCTACGTCTTCTAGGTGACTCACCCCTGAGCACGGAGAGCCAGGTGGCGATGAAGCGCCGGGCGTAGCCCTGCTCCTCGGGGCCCAGGCCGCCCAGGCAGAGGAGGTGCTGCTTCAGGGGGCCGCTGGCCAGCTCGGCCACCTGCTCCTGGCTGTAGCTGTCCCCCAGGGCCACCACCAGCACCGCCACCCCCCGGCACTTGGCCTCCAGCGCCACCCGGCGGAGCTTGTCCTGGTCCCAGCTGGAGGTCTTTGCCCCCACCCCCACCAGCAGCACGCGGTGCTTCCTGGGGTTGGGGGCCCTCAGCAGCACCTCCCTCAGGGCGTACTCCAGGGTGTGGCCCAGGGCCGAGGGGCCCCCCTTCTGGGTCATCCTCTCCAGCAGGTGGCTCTTCATCTGGCTGTTCCCCAGGGCGCTCAGCAGACCGAACTCTACCGTGGCGGCCTGCGGGCCCGCCGCCGGGGCCTGAGAGTGGAGCCGGCCGCTCTGCTGGACCAGGGCCACGCGGGCCCGGCCGTCGGCCTGGCCTGGCTGGACGCTGACGGCCACTTGCTCCACCACCGAACCCAGCAGCTCCCGGAGACCCGAGTAGAGGTGGGCCGGGACCTCCCTTGAGCCGTCCACCACCAGGGCCAGGTCCACGTCCAGGACCCGGGGGCCCGGGGCCCTGGGGCCACTGACGCAGCCCGCCTGAGGGCGGCAGGGGTCTGAGGAGGGGACGGCCTTTGTGATTTTAGTTGATAATGATTTTGAGTCATATTCTCTTCTCTCTGGATTCGTGATCGGACTCACTCATGATGTGTCAACTTAGGCTGTGTTCACATCTAGCGTTTTTTTTAAATCTGCCAGCGCTTGTTTTACATTATATTCCTATGGAGCACAGCGTTTCTGGAAAAAGTCATGGCCGTTTCTTTAAACGCCTCTCCCAGCGTCAACTTTCAGGAAGAGAGCGGCCGACGTCAGGCGTCTTTTTGGCAACAGACCAATCACAAGCGGAACATTGACACTTCGTCACGAAGGAAACTCAACTGTCAAACCAAGAAACGATGGCGGACAAATCACTTGGGAAAGCGCTGGTGGAGCGATTAATAGTTCTAATAACAGAACATGTCGAGGTCAATGACATGTCTAATGGGCTCTAGCCTGGATACGTAGTAGGCGAGTAACGTCAGGTCTAGAATGGGTTCGTTGCTAGCTGATAGAAAAAACGCTCTCGGCGCTTTTAGGAAATAAATCGCTGCCAGCTTATTTTTGTTGTTGAAAAAACGGTCGGCTCAACTTTTACCTATTACAAAAAACGCTAGATGTGAACACGGCCTTAAGCGGGATATGGCGTCCTAACCTAACCGGCCTGGCGGTCCGTACCGTACTGGCCTATTAACCTCGGGGATCACAGGCCCTCTGCTCACCGTGGCAGATGACGCATCTCTTGACCGGTTCCAGGTCGCTGGTGAGGTTCTGGGAGTGGCCGAGCGTCAGGAACACAGAGCTGCCTGTGTGGTCGGCCTGCATCGAAACAAGACTCACATTTTAATTTATTAGATTTTAATTTCAATTTCGAGACATATCTAATGGTTCACATTCAAGTATGGGAGCAGGATGGTCTGGTCTCTGGGTTGGGAGCCCACTCGGGGTCTGACACGGATATGGGGTCACGGGGGACTGCGGCTCGTAACCTCTACATTGTATAGCTACATGGTACAGCTACATGGTACAGCTACATGGTACAGCTACATGGTACACCCTAGGGCTGTAACGATACACAAACTCACGATTCGGTTTGTATCACGATTTTTGACCCACGGTTCGATACATCGCACGATTTTTTGAAATTTAAAAAGCATTTTATTTAAACAACACTTATATACCAATTAACTTAATGTAACATTTAATAACAAATAATTTGGAACACTGAACAGATTTGAACAGAAAGAATACTATTAAAGTATAGCTAAATGAATAAAGAAATAACGTGTGGGAGGATGCTTTTTTCAACTGTTTGGTTGGTTTAGTCAAATATCCTTATTAGCACTTCTTATTAGGCTATGTAGCTTAAATAATGACATAATCAGGCCGTATAGAATGCAACATGTTTAATAGCCTAACTTTCAATAGATGGAGAAAAACCTGAATGTCATGAACGTCGCAATAACGAGGCGTTACGAGTAGCATATGTGTGCGCCAGAATGGCAATGTGCGTATGCGTGTGTGAGTGACGTCAGCGAGTGAGTGGACGAGCGAGGAGAGCGAGCGGTAGCGCGTGTGTCTAGTGAAGAAGCGAACGACTCCGGTAGAATAAAGTACCCATCCTGTCAATAATCGGTGGCCGCTTCATTCCGACCTATAAGCAGACAAACTGCCAGTCAAATCACACAAAACACTAGAGACAGGATCACACAGGCCCCCTCTGGATAAATGTCGTTCATATCGCATATGAGCACTTCGACGGCTGTGGAGAAATGCGATCCTCCGTAGCCACGGAGGATTGCAGTCGCATACTTACGGCATCGATAGGAGGGGGCGCTGTCAGCAGACTATTATTTAGACAAATTATTAGCAAATTTCAATCGGACAATTTGACCGCAGAGTTAGAAAGGGCGTATCGCGCTTCTGCCTTCTCACACCGCGAGACAGGATCGTGGCTTTGAGTATCGCGATTTTCGGTTTGATACGCGTATCGTTACAGCCCTAGTACACCCACATGGTACAGCTACATGGTACACCTACAAGGTACAGCTACATGGTACACCTAAATGGTACAGCTACATGGTACAGCTACATGGTACAGCTACATGGTACACCTACATGGTAGAGCTACATGGTACACCTAAATGGTACAGCTACATGGTACAACTACATGGTACAGCTAAATGGTACACCTACATGGTATATCTACATGGTACACCTACATGGTACACCTACATGGTACACCTACATGGTACAGCTACATGGTACACCTACATGGTACAGCTACATGGTACACCTACATGGTACAGCTACATGGTACACCTACATGGTACAGCTACATGGTACACCTACATGGTACACCTACATGGTACACCTACATGGTACAGCTACATGGTACAGCTACATGGTACACCTACATGGTACAGCTACATGGTACACCTACATGGTACAGCTACATGGTACACCTACATGGTACGCCTACATGGTACACCTACATGGTACACCTACATGGTACAGCTACATGCACCTACATGGTACAGCTACATGGTACACCTACATGGTACACCTAAATGGTACAGCTACATGGTACACCTACATGGTACAGCTACATGGTACAGCTACATGCACCTACATGGTACAGCTACATGGTACACCTACATGGTACAGCAACATGGTACACCTGCATGGTACACCTACATGGTACAGCAACACGGTACAGCTACATGGTACAGCTACATGGTACACCATTTTGTTTGGACGTTGGGTGGGGGAATGTGAGTGGAGGATGGCTGGTTGGAGCCCACACCTGTTGCACGTTAAGTCATCAGTGTGCTCAGGTTAAACCAGCCCTCTCCCCCCACACTGGGGGGGGGGGTCTCCTGGGTGACAGCGGAGTGCCACCACCCTGCAGCCTGCGGTTGGAGGAGACCTGAAAAGCCTCCTAGGTGGAGTGAGGCAGCCTCCTTAGTGGAGTGAGGCAGCCTCCTAAGAGGAGTGAGGCAGCCTCCTAAGAGGAGTGAGGCAGCCTCCTAAGAGGAGTGAGGCAGCCTCCTAAGTGGAGTGAGGCAGCCTCCTAAGAGGAGTGAGGCAGCCTCCTCAGTGGAGTGAGGCAGCCTCCAAAGAGGAGTGAGGCAGCTTCTTCAGTGGAGTGAGGCAGCCTCCTCAGTGGAGTGAGGCAGCCTCCAAAGAGGAGTGAGGCAGCTTCTTCAGTGGAGTGAGGCAGTGTTTGAGGTGAATTCACAGGAAGTTGTCTCCAAATAATTAAGTTAGTGTTAAATGCAAGAGAAAATTAATTAGTTTTTAGGAAAAAAAACAGGTACTGAAGGGGCTAGCATAACATGAAGATGGACTTCGTTCCCCAGTCTGGGGCGACTGAATAAGCCAGATCAAGCCGCCTAAGGACGCGTACCATTAAGAGCCCACACCTGGTCCTTAATGACATGGAACGGAATTCAAAAGATTGCTACTGACCGATTATCCTTTCAGTGGTCCTTTGTCTCAATGTGTATCGCACATGAAATGAGGCATGAGTCAATGTCCTGTGAAGTAACCTCAACGCATCATTGACAGAGTCGAGCCAAGAACCTGGGACCAGGAGATTGCTCTCAGACCCCAGGTGCCGAGGAACGGGTTTGGTTCAAGAACCAAGAAGTCACTGGGAGGTCACCGGGAGGTCACTGGTAGGTTACTGGGAGGTCATTGGGAGGGTCACTGATAGGTTACTGGGAGGTCACTGGGAGGTCACTGGTAGGTTACTGGGAGGCCAACAGACTAAATCAGGACAGATTGTTCTGTTAGTTGTTCTATAGTTGTCGTTAGTTCTATAGATTTGACTTCTTATTTGATTCTGATTGTTAAACAGTACAAAGACAAAGGCTGGAGTCCTGATCAGTATAGGCTGATGAGACACCACTAATCAAGAGCAGTCATCATTCAGCAGACGCTTGGACATTAAGGAGCAGGTGTTTGCACTGAGCGGGATGTTTAAGGGTTGGAGTGAGATGCCCTCACCTTAATGTCTGTCCTCCCCACCCCCCTCCACCCCACTGACCCTATGCTGCCTGTCCTAGGAGAGGGTAAGGGTAGGAGGCTAGGAGGGTTAGGGTAGGAGGCTAGGAGGGTAAGGGTAGGAGGCTAGGAGGTTAAGGGTAGGAGGATAGGAGGGTATGGGTAGGAGGCTAGGAGGGTTAGGGTAGGAGGCTAGGAGGGTTAGGGTAGGAGGCTAGGAGGGTTAGGGTAGGAGGCTAGGAGAGGGTTAGGGTAGGAGGCTAGGAGGGTTAGGGTAGGAGGCTAGGAGAGGGTTAGGGTAGGAGGCTAGGAGGGTTAGGGTAGGAGGGTTAGGGTAGGAGGGTTAGGGTAGGAGGCTAGGAGAGGGTAAGGGTAGGAGGCTAGGAGGGTTAGGGTAGGAGGCTAGGAGGGTTAGGGTAGGAGGCTAGGAGATGGTTAGGGTAGGAGGCTAGGAGAGGGTAAGGGTAGGAGGCTAGGAGGGTTAGGGTAGGAGGCTAGGAGGGTTAGGGTAGGAGGGGGTAAGGGTAGGAGGCTAGGAGGGGGTTAGGGTAGGAGGCTAGGAGGGGGGTTAGGGTAGGAGGCTAGGAGGGGGTTAGGGTAGGAGGCTAGGAGGGGGGTTAGGGTAGGAGGCTAGGAGGCTAGGAGGGGGTTAGGGTAGGAGGCTAGGAGGGGGTTAGGGTAGGAGGCTAGGAGGGGGGTTAGGGTAGGAGGCTAGGAGGGGGTTAGGGTAGGAGGCTAGGAGGCTAGGAGGGGGAGGGGGGTTAGGGTAGGAGGCTAGGAGGGGGAGGGGGGTTAGGGTAGGAGGCTAGGAGGGGGAGGGGGGTTAGGGTAGGAGGGTAGGAGGGGGAGGGGGGTTAGGGTAGGAGGCTAGGAGGGGGAGGGGGGTTAGGGTAGGAGGCTAGGAGGCTAGGAGGGGGAGGGGGGGGGGTTTACCTCGAACGCCTTCCGGGTTTCCTCGCACCGATCGAGCGCCAGGACGGCCGGGACGATGTCGAGGGCGCGGTACTCCATCACCGCGGTGACGATGTCGTCGCCGTCCTGCGACGGGCCGTGGCTGAAGAACACAGCCACCTTCCTCACACTCAGGCCCCGGCGCACACGCTTGAACACGTGGGCGCCCACGAAGCGCATGGCGCCCCCCAGACGGCGGCGGTTGCTCGTGCGCTCCAGGGCGATGTTCCGCACCAGCTCCAGCAGCTGCTTCTTAGAGCGGTAGTCATGGAAACGGACCAGGTGCTTGGTGTGGGCGCTGTAGCCCACCACGGCCACGCGCGCCCCCTTGGGGCAGTTGCTCTCGGCGA
>NC_044053.1:1865738-1868238 GCF_902167405.1 Gadus morhua
CACACACACACACACACACAAACACACACACTGTGGCTCCGGCCTCTTACTGGAATTCCTCTGGGCCCCAGGGGGCCGGCCCCCCCTTGTGGCCCGGAGTCGCCTGGTTGTCCCTGGCAACGCAACACAGAATGATGTCACCCCATGACATCACATCATCACAACGCGATGTCCCCTCACCACACATACTTCAAATCGTATAGTTCGTATATGACTTCTGAGCCTAATTCTCTGATCCAAGCTGAACTAAATGGAACTAATGGTAATTGATGTAGTACTATGGTCTGTCTAACCTAAACCGATCTAATCCAATCATATCCACCGTTCATTATTTAGGACCGACCCTACACGTGAACCAGGTCACTTCCTGTCAGGTCACAGCACAGGATGTGATGTCACGCACTAGGCCTGCAGCGGATTCGAATTGTATCCGAATCCGTTCGGTTCGTTTACCACAGTTCGGAGCATTCTGGAGATCCGCGGATTTCGGTTTCATGAAGGCATTGCCTTATGTAGCATATTTTGCCTACTGTAGCCTTCGTCCGATACAAAAGGGTGTTTAGGACCCAGCGGAATGCATTCTCTCCAGTGCTGCCCGAGCCAATGAGGTAGCTGTAATAGGTTGTTTTCTGAAGTTCAAGCGCACGATTCCTAAATTTAAAGAAAGTAATTGATACAATTATATTCTAAATATACGGGAGATAAATACAAACGGGTGGTAAGCGGGATAACGGCCTTCGAGGTCGACCGGTTCGATGGAAATAATGGACAGGTAGAGGCAACTCTGGCTTCATGCTGCGCTCGTTGCCAGAGTTCTAAGCCTCGTCGGCCGTTATCCCTTACATGTTACACTCAGTGCACCATGTTTTCAAATGCATTTAGGGGAACATTTATTGCACAAAAAAGCCTTGCAAGTTGTCTGATTTTAGTCAATTAACACATTGCAAATAGCCTGTGGGTCATTTTTGTGTTTCTCCCCCAAACCCTCCGTCAAAAAAAAGTCTGCCTTTTTACTATCACGGACATGATCCTAATCCGAACCGTATCCGAAACCGAGGCCCAAAACGGTTATCTGAACCGAACCGTGGACACACTGATCCGTTTCACCCCTATCACGTACCTTCTGTCCATTGGCTCCCCGTCGTCCAACCAGACCGCCTGGTCCCTCGTTTCCGGGCCTGCCCTGGAATTGAGCAAAACACACCCATCAGAAATACACACACACACACACACACACACACCCCCATCAGAAACAAACACACACGCACAAACACATCAGAAACAAACACACACACACACACACACACACACCCATCCGAAACAAACACACACACACACACCCATCAGAAAGACACACACACACATCTGAAATGCACAAACACACACACACACACATCAGAAACACACACACACACACACACACACCCCCTCCATCAGAACCGAAGCAGTAAGCTGTACCACCCAGACCTTTGTTACCAACCAGTAAATATATTCCTGTCCCCGCAGACCCTGTCCTCAGAGTCGGACACCGTAACGCACACAAACACCAGAACCAAACACACACACACACACACACACGCACACACACACACACACACACACACACACACACACACACACACACACACACACATGCCCCTCCCCTCAGCTCCGACGGCGTACTGACCTGAGCTCCAGGAGGTCCCTGGACTCCTCTGAAGCCCGGCTGACCTCTGACCCCCTGGGGTCCCTGGAAAAAAACAGAGCAACAACTGGGTCAGGAGGTGGTCCTCACACACACACACACACACACACACACACACACACACACACACACACACACACACACACACACACACACACACACACACACACACACAAGACACATACACACGCACACATTTGCAACATACACACAAACACGCACACGCGCAAACGCATGTGCAACATACACTCACACACACACACACACACACACACACACACACACACACACACACACACACACACACACACACACATAAACTTCTTTGCAGTGCGGTCCTAGCTGGTGTCCACTGGGCTCCCAGCAGGAAGGCCCTTTGGCCCAGAACCTACCCGCTGGCCGGAGGCACCTGGGTCGCCTGCTCCTCCTCTACTGCCCCCCTCTCCATTGATACCCTGGAAGGACACACACACACACACACACACACACACACACACACACACACGCAAATAAAACACATTGTATGGGAGCAGTCAAAGCAGAAGTCCACAAACTGAGGTGAGGAGCCAAGGGGGGGGAGGAGGGGAGGGGGAGAGAGGGGGGGAGGAGGGGAGGGGGAGAGAGGGGGGGGAGGGCAGGGGGAGGGGGAGGAGAGGGGGAGGGGAAGGAGGGAAGGGGGAGGAGAGGAGGAGCCAGGTTAGATGAGGGTGTGCTCCTACCGGTGGTCCCGTGGGCCCCCGTCTCCCTTTGGGTCCCTGTGGAGGACAGACTCAGTGAGGACGGCTCCACAGACACAATGAGGAGACATCATAGTGA